>NW_007577927.1:44822-46524 GCF_000690725.1 Stegastes partitus
TTTGTTCTCAACTTCCTGTTTACTTTCATTCTGCTAACTTTGGGTTTCTCTGTTGTTCAACATGTTTTTCTTCCTTCTTGTGTCACTAAGACACCAGACGTCCTCTGAACGATCAATGAATCTGTTCAATCAGAAGCTACAGAAAAGGAAGTGAAACGCTCCAGAAGCTGATCAGAGTTTTGGGAACAGAGCCGGCGACAGAAAGCTGCTGTGGCCTCGGTCGGAACAAACACATGCCTGTCAGTAAACAACAACCGCACTGCTGCAGAACCGGAACCGGCTCCACACAGAAGGCTGTTTACTCTGCAGGCCTTTCTCGTCATCCGCCTGGATATCGATGACAGATTCCACCTCGCTCAGATGCGGTTTCATGCGTGTCTGAAGGTCAAAAATAAATCCAAATGTTTTCCCTCAAACCCGTTTTCCAGAACAACCCGACTCGTTGGTTCACATCAGGACAGGATATCAACACCAGACCGTGGAGAAGTTTATGAAACAGTTACATAAACACATTGAAAGAGGAACAACAGGAACACACTCCTGCCTCCTGATGAAACGCAGGAGGAAATCTGATTTACTGTTAAACCTGCTGACTGGTTGTGTTGACGTGATAACGCTGCATTAACTTCATAACGTGTCATTAAAACACATTTAAACTGACATTTCTGAATTCGCTGATTGAAAACTACATTCATCTTTACTTTTAATCACCTGGGTCACTAGTTTGAATCCCCTCCACTACTTGAAGCAACCCGATTTATTTAAATTTGTCAACTTAAAACCTTGTGTTCATGCTACTAATCATTAGTAATTAGAAATACCTCAGTTCACTGACTTAACGTAGGTTGTTAGTCGAACATGATTCCAGTAGAAAACAGATCGATGCAAACTGTTGATAATGTGCAATATATTAACCAAACACAGATCAATATTACATCTACCTCGCTGCTACATGAATATTTTGGGCTAAACATAACTATTTGTGGCTTTCTACGCTAACGTTTATGTATATTTCTTCTTACTACACTGATTTTGCTCTTGTTTTATTGTACTTATTATTATTCATTGGGCTTTTTCTTAAAAGAAATCAGGACCTGAGCACTAATTTCGTACCACAAACACGTGAATGTGAGCCGGCGTGACAAATAAAGCTCCTCAAATCCTTGAATAATTAACAACAATAAATAAATTGTCCAAATAAACTTTCAGGGTGCAGAATTTTACAAATAGCAGCTTTGAGCTAAATGCTAACATTAGCATGCTAATTAACACAGACTTCTGATGAGTTTCTATTTTCATGGAATCATTTGGCAGTAATTCCTCCGCCTCTTGTCAGATTATCGTCTCAGATCTTACAGCCTTGAATTCAGGTGAAATATACTTGCTAACAGTCGGTGTTTTCCTGTAAACAGAAGAGGTTTGCTGCTGCAGCTCAGTGTTTGTAACGACGACGACGACGAGGGGAAATCCACCCCGAAGCTCTTCTCACTGCCAGCGTCCTCCAGAGAAAGCAGCAGGACGTCCTCTGCGTCGCTGCTTTCATGTGACACGGGTGGTTTTTCTCTTTTAAACCAGAAGAGAAACCACCGACGAGCAGCAGTTCTGAGGAAACGTCCTGCTGCTCGCGCTGGGACTCGTTTACCACAAAGAGCGCAGCAGGGGAAGCACTCAGAGCCTTCAGCTGAAGCACAAATACTTCATT
>NW_007577927.1:47016-63006 GCF_000690725.1 Stegastes partitus
GACGGAGGTCAGAGTTCAGCTCGGAGGAGTGTCGCTGTTTAATCAGGACGCGTTTCACAATCACGGCGTTCACAAAGCGGTCAACGAACACGACAAAAACAGAAAGCAGAGGTTCACATCAGACGTCCTCCTCAGCTCCGAGTTCTGCTGTTCAGGTGTCACAGAGAGACCCAACGTGGAGATAATCAGGATTACTCCATAAACAAAATGCTCTTCAGGCACAGAACGAGAGGTTATGGGAGATTATTTAAACACCATGAACAGATAGAAGCCAAAATCAGAGGTGCTTTAAAAAAAAACAAAACAAAAAAAAGAAGACGGTGATAATAGTAAAAAAGGATAAGAAGCTATCACTAGTTCTAGACACTATTTTAGTGCATTTGGACAGATTTATTGATCTTATACTAACGCTAGGGTCACTATTTGCCCACATGTAAAAGAAAAAGGGAAAAACTACAATAATATGTCATATATTTTGTTATATTTGGGACTGGGAGGAAAAAGATCTACTACTATATATATCTTATAAGACAATTTCTCAAGGAATCAGTTTGAACTTTCCCATCGGCAAAGGTTCCTCGAGACTCTTCTGCTTTCGAGAGTGAAGGTTCTTGAAGTCCTGGAAGAACACCTTGAACTCTTGGTCGCGTTCCTCCAACGTTCCCAAACATTTAAAGGAAGCTTCGTCCTGTTGAAGGAGTCCATCGGAGAGTGCTGCTGCAGACGTTCTGCATCAGGTGTTGAAGCAACATCAGGATTAAAGGTTCCCATCAGAACATCTTCAGCAGCTTCTTCCCATCATGCATCCTGCTGCCGGCGTCTCTTTTTAACCTTTGTGGACAGAAATCGATGCATTTTTTTTTGTGATTTCTGAACGTTTGATGGACAAAAATACCCGTTCTGCTCAACTATCGGCCAAACTGGTGTAAAATGGTTTCGTTCCAACGTCTCACATGGACTCTAATCCTGCCGCAGCTTCAGACGTGTTGGTTCTGACACCTCTGCATCAGCACATCTGTCTCTGGTTGTCCTTCCTTGGACACGACCCGGTACAGGAACACCTCCAGCGCCTGATGCTTTGCAGACGTTCTCACCAAAGTCTCTCAGATCTTCTCATTTTTTGTTGCTTCCAACATCAACTTCCAGAACCGACTGACGGGAGCCACTGGAACCAGATGATTGAAGCTTTTCCCGTCACCCGTCAGCGGTTTTAATGTCGCTGCTGTGAATCCTGCGTGAGGTGATAACGCGACAGGTGCAGCGAGTTAAAACAAAACCAGCACATCCCTGACTTCTCTCCAGCGGCGCGACTGAAAGCAGATGCTTCTATGAATTCCCGTCATTCTGATCATAACACATAAACACTTCCAGACTCCTCGTTTCGTTTTTTTTTTTTCTTTTCCCTCCGTCTCGTCGCTCCTCCTCCTTTTTGTTTGCAGGAATGCAGGACGTCAGATCGGGTTTCTGTAACGTTACAGATGAAAAGAGTCGGAAACAAAGAGCTGCAGGAACAGAAACGGGCTCGAGGTTCGTTCTGGTCGTCGGGTTGGTTTAAAGCCAGAAAGTCGACACACATTAAAAAAAAAAAAAAAAATCCTGTTGTGTCCGACTCAAACGTTCAGACTTTCGCTTCCTTCCAGCTGCTGTTACTGGAACCACTGAGGCTGAATATCACCTCCACTGACCTGCACGAGGCCTCCTGGTCCGGTTTTAGATAAATACTGAAAACCTGGAGCAAAGGAGAGCACGTCAGCCGCAAGTAACAGATGTGTAGCATTTGTTAACTGTTATTTCCTTAATAATGTTTAATTAATAATCATTTAGAGCAGAAACTTTGACAAAAATGTAAAATGATGACAGATGTGAGCAGATATTCTGTGTAGCAGCTGTTATCAGTGGATTGAATAATTTGAACAATTAGCAAAACTGTAAATGAACGTTCTGCCGATCAACTCGCTGATTAACTGAGTAAATATTGTGGTACTGTGCAGCTCCTGGACTGCTGGTTGCCAAAGATGTGATCAAATGAACACAACGAACGACGGCTGAATCACAATATTTAAAGCCACCACAAAGACGTGCGACACAACCGCAGAGATCTGCTAAAACAAAGACACAAAACAACTGCAATGACGCAAAACAAACGCAAAGAGATGCAAAAAAAATATGTACAAACAGATGCAACACAACCACAAACACACGAAGAATAACACAAAACACCAAGAGATGCAAAAACAAAGACATACCAACCACAAAACAACTACAAAGACGCACAACAACTGCAAAGACACGAAATAAACGCAAAGACGCAACAACAAAGCTGCAACAGGAAAACAAGGAGACGTAAATCCAGACGCGACACAACCACAGAGACACAAAACCACAAAGACGTGCGACACGATCGGAGAGATTTGCAAAAACAGAGACACAAAACTGCAACGACGCAAAACAAACACAAAGAGATGCAAAACAACCACAAAAACACACAAAACAATGACAAAATTTGGAAAAGCAAAGACACAAAGCAACGATGAAGGGAACACAAACAGATGCAACACAACCACAAAAACATGTAGAATAACACAAAACACCAAGAGATGCAACAACAAAGACACAACAACCACAAGACAACTACAAAGACGCAAAACAACCGCAAAGATGCAAACACACAATGAGATGCAACAACAAAGCTGCAACAGGAAAACAAGGAGACGCAAATCCAGACGCGACAAAACCACAAAGACATTCGACACGACCAGAGAGATTTGCAAAAACAACAACACAAAACAACCACAAAGACGCAAAATGACCAGAAACAACCACAGAGATGCAAAAACGAAGACATTTCAAATTGAAGCCACGATGATCTTTCCTCTCTTTGAAGGTTTGCTTCTCGGATTTATTTTCCATCCAGGTCACTGCGAGGTGACCAACCCCAGACTCATCGGCTGAGCAGCAGGTGGCGCTGTGTTCTCACTCTGACTGATCAGATGAACAGTTTCTGAAAAAAGGCCCAAACAGCAGCAGCACAGAGTTGTGTTTTGTAGGATGGTTATTAGTTCACGTTAGAGCAGATCTTTGCTCGACTACGTTTTTGTGGCACGTTTGACTTTCTGTCGGATGATTCTGTCCCGTGGCTGCTGCTGGTCTCTGGGAGGCCCGGACTCCATCCTCACCCCTCGCCCTCGACCTCCGACCTCGCTGCCGGTTCACAGCCCTCTGAGGGCGGAGTTCAGGGCGACGGAGGACGCGGTGATTTGGGGCTGCCAGCGCTAAACGCTTCCACATGCGGCTGCATCTGAGCGCTGGGATGTGTGAGAGCCAGATCTGTGGGAAACTGCTGCCCCCAGAGCCGAGCCCGATGCCACGGAGCCGCTGCAGTTTGTTTACCAAGCAGACCTTCGACTCTGTTTGTGGGGGTTGAGAATTCATCACAGCTCGAGTGATTCGAGACCGCAGAGCTCAAGGAAACAACCACAAGGAAGCAACATGACCAAAAAAACACAAGAAACATACAACTAGTTCACATTACAAGAGCTTCACCAACAGTAGAAATATAAGAAGAAATACACTTTCCAATTAAAACCAGTTAATTTACCAGTTATTTGTAAATCTGAATCAGCTTCATTGGCCAAGTTTGGACACGGAAACAAGGAAGTCGACTCCTAGCTCTTTGTGTAAGGAAAAAACAGAAATAAAGTAGAAGAATAAAGTAAACTTGACTGCACCACAGAGTGAAACAGAAGTGAGGCCTGTGCAACGTCGCTTAAATGTCCAAAGGTTTCAAACTGCATCAATAATTTAACTATTTATGAGCTGAACAGTTCAGTCAAAAGCAGCAACTTTATAAAGACGATATTGAAAGTGCAGGATCCAAAGCAGAAACTCAAAGAACCAAACCGAGTCCAGCTGTGGTTTCCATCAGTCTACCTGCATGAACACGGTTCTACAATGAGCCAAGAACAGCAGAACCTTCTCAGTTCTGGACCCGAGGACTGTGTCTATCTATGGAGAAGAGCTGAACAGAGGAAGAGAACCTGACCAGGACCACCACAGTGGATGCACCGTCCTGACAGTGAAGCACGGAGGTGGCAGCATCATGATATGGGGCTGCATGAGGGCAGAAGGTGTTGGTGACGTTTATGACTCTCAATCTGCAGAAACTGGTCCAGCTTGAGAACCATCCGAAGCACAAAGAGTTCAAACAGAAACAAAGTGAGAACTCTGAGCTTTGTGTCCCGACTAGAACAGCTTTGGGGTATTTTTAAGAGAACGGTGGAGAATTTCAGGAATGAATAAATGCTAACGGATTGATTTCAACCTCTCAGGCGTTCTGAGTTTTACTTCGAGCGTCCAGGTGCTGTTGTCCTGATCTGAAGCTGCTGCTGCTGCCCCTGCTGGTCACGAGCTGAACTGCATCTCGTGTAATTTCTCAGATCAAACTAAATCTGTACTTCCTGAAACAACATTTTCTTTTCAACGCACGCCCACATCGGAGCTATTTTTCGTCCCATACTCACGCTACTGTACACCAGATACGCCGGGTTTTGAATTTCCTCCGCACGTAGAGGAATTGAGCGCAGTAACCCTTTAATCCTCGGCCTTATTAGAAGTAAATATTATGAAGAGGACTGCCAGGACTCAGACAGAGGCCCGCTGTGCTATGAATAGATCCTGTGTGTTGTTGCTGTAGGTGTCCGTTCCTATTCGTGTCCTATCAGGGATTAGATTCCTCGTTAAATACAGCAGCTCTGGAGCCGAAAATAATTTATCCATGAAGAAATTAAACCGCATCAAAAAATGCAAACGTGAGGATGTGCAGATTTGTTCCAGGTTTATAATCGTGGTTGTATCAGTGAACTTTTATCAACCCAAACTGCTTTCTACCATCATCATGGCCAACTGATGTTTCACCTTCATCCAAGGTGCTTCTTTAGTTTTAACTTGAATTGTGGGGACTCCAGCGTAACTATTCTAACACCCAAATCCCATGGTGTCTGAGACTCAAGGTGTTAATGGTGGCAGAACGGCCTCGGCAGCGTTTTCAGTTCCGCATCATAAGTACCCGATAAGAGGCGTGGTAGACCCCACCTAAGGTCGGTTGTTTCAGTAAACTGGACGTCTCTTTGTAAAGCAAACCGGCTCCTTCGTTGTGGTTCACGACGACATCTCAAGACTCACCAGACTTCAACTAGCTACTGAGGAAGGGACGTCAACACTGCATTACAATTCTACAAGACTCATTCGAAGACAACGAAGTACAGATGTTGACCTGCAGAGAGGACAGATGGTCTGAGAGAGGGGTGAAAGAAGCCATCTAACTGGAAAGACCATCCCTCAACAGAGGTGGAGGTCTGAGGCATCACCTCTCACCTGTTTACAGTTCAGTCCTAAGATCTCTCCCCAGGAAGATGAAACCACATCCACACCGAGCCACAAAAGACCCTAACGAACCCCTTTGTGAGGGAGGAGCAACAAACCCCCAACTGAAACCATAAATCAGGTGTTAATGGCTCCTTAAGGCTATCAGTATCTGGAACTCCCAACTCATCAGTCAGAGCTGATGAAGCCTCTTGGATGGAACGTCTTCAAGGAGCTCAAGCAAGTCCAGTTGCTACGATTAACAACCGTGACCTGGAGGACTGAGGATCTTCACAGAACCTGCTGCATTACAAGTAGCTGATAAGTCTTCGACCCCGTCTCCTGTTTAGAGAGACATCCTTTAAGGACATCAACGTCCACATTCTAGACGTAGAAGAAAGAGGATTCTAGAGTGGAGCTAAGGAAGACGTCTATGCTAAAGTGGCTCATCTATCTCACAGCCATCTGTAATAAGAAGCACATTTCTTAAAGCGCAAAACATTTAAGTTCAGTCACATGTTTCCTTAAATGCTGCATGAGCGCTCTGATTCTCGGTATCAGATAGAACCTCAGACAGAACTTCAGTGATGCCTTTGGTAGGGCATCTCAGGGAAGTCGTTGTAGGAAGAGAAGGAAGGAGATCATAGTAATAAATAACAGTCAAACATTAACAACCACAGAGAAATGAACATCACTTATCAGGTACCTATGATGCCAGACTGGACCTGGACTTCTCTCTTTGGTTCTTGAAGACTTTTCAAGGGTACCTGGTGATGGATCTAAGTGCTGCATCATAAGTTGCCTCACTGACCGCTGCCCTGTTTAGAGTTGGCTAAGACTTGGATAATGGATATTTCTTTTTGGTGAGCAGTGTCCACACTCTAGACAAAACAAAGACGGTTCGAGAGGCGTTCAGGACGTTAAACGGTTTCAGGCGTCTCACAACAATCATCCCAAGTCCTACGAGAGCGAACAAACATACTTCTCAAAGCATAACACGTCTCTGTTCAGTAATTTGTTGCCTTAAACGCTGTAATGCGCCATCAGCTCTCCGCTCTCTGAAGGAAAAACAATCAATACATCAAATCGGATCCCGTTCTCTCCCACACTGAGCCGCCCTGGCAGCCCGACCCGCTTCACAGGAATCTGCAGCATTAAGGGGAAAAAACGGGGAAAGGTCTGAAACACGTCACTGAAGTCTGCAGCCACATCCTGGCGGAGCGGCTGGATTTTCTCCTGGCGCTGGTCGGTATTTGTTCAGGCTTCAACAGCCTCTTTGATGAGGCTGGTTTGCTGTGGGAACGCGGAGGGCGGGTTAATCCTCGCCATATAACAGCCGCTGCCGGTCTGAAGCTTTAATTCAAATAAATACGCGCAGATTTACAGGAGCTTTTTAATTTTTTGTTTAATTTATTTTGGTGTAAGTAGCGGCCTCAATGTCAGCGAAGCGAAGAGGATTAAGCTCTTTGTGCTTAATGACCTCCCATATAAACATTATGAAACCATCGTTAATGGCTCTGACTACAGAGGACGCATTATATGGATACAAGTCAAATAAAAGCAATCATTTTAATGGGTTTGTTGTTTGTTTCACAACTAAAATATAAATTATGTCGAACAAACAACACAGAGTTATGAGAATTGTCTTTTCCTCGACAGTCAGAGGTGTTTTTATTCACCAGTTTTATCCACCTGAAGTTGTCCAGACGTGTTCAGACAGAGGAGGGGATTCAAAACCCTGAACTCAAGGTGAAGAAAAATTAAGTTATCGAGCCAATAAGTCCCTTCAAATTGAATTTGGGTTTAATTCAAGTGACGCAGAAATTTGAGTTTAAATTACACAAGATATTAAGTCGATGCAACGTTATTATCAACACCAAAATAATCATAAACTTAAAAACTTTGTCTAAATCAGGAAATTAAATACAGTGATGTCCTATTAGAGTCAAGTTTGTCTGGTCGGAGGTCATGAACCTCCTCAGAGTCTCTGTCATGGTCCCGTTGCTGCTAAACTCCCACAATGCTCTCTGCTGCCACCATGAGCTGTAGTCTGAGTGACGCCTCCTCTGGTCTCTACAGGATTAAACAAGAAGAGGCTCCACCTGGTGGAACAACCAGGTACTGCAGTTAAACTCAAAAACTTGACGAAAACATCTTGATGCTTCTCCAGAACGACTCAAAATTGGTCTAAAATCCTCAAAACTTGTTCATATGTTCTCAGAACTGAATTGTCCACAAAAAAAAAAGTCTTGAAAATGACTAAAGTTTTGTCTGAAACGACTTTAAACTCGTACAAAATTACGTAGGAATTGTCCAAAATGATTGGAAACTTGTCCAAAACACGTTGACACTAGTTAGGTAAACACCTGAGTGACGCCTCCTCTGGCCTCTACAGGATTAAAGAGTGAGAGGCTCCACCTGGTGGAACAACCAGGTACTGCAGCTCGTTTAGATACAAAATGTCTGTTATTAAGGCTAATGGTACCAGATTGGGACTCGGTATTGGCAGATAGTAAATATTAACCCTGAATGGGACATAACTGGTTACTGGACATAACTCGAGTTCGATGAGCTAAAGGAAACAGAGGTTTGTTGTGTTTGCTTTTAGGGTGAATTTTATGTCGTTGATGGTTGGTGATGGTTAGATGATGTTCGTGAGGACGAGGACACTGTGAGGGCAGAAATAACGGGGCTTGTCCTCTCCGAGTTCCATCAGTCCAGAGACTTGCATGGCGGTCTCTGGAGTTGGACGGTTCGGTTCTTGCAGTTGGAACTTGCACAAAGCTTCAGATCTCCAGTTCCTGCAGCGTACAACATCCTAAAACTAGCTGCTAGCGGTTAGCTCGCACATTTCCGACATATTTCACTTCACGTCGGGGGAGTTGTCACGTCGTCCGTCTTTATGTACCGTCTTTGAGTTCGGGCCAGAACCTCTGCAGCTGCTCGAAGCACACGGCCGGGTCTCTGCAGTCGCATTTAGGAGGCCGGCGGTTGTGTTCATGTTCGCACATACGCACAATGAGCGGGAGGCAGTGAAAGAAAGGGAGTCACATTACTTTGACTGCATCCATGAAGTATGCTGCCTCCACCTCCTGCCGTCCCCCCCGAGGCGGCTCTCTGGAGCTGCCTTCAGTCAGCTCGCCGTTCACCCGACCCTCCCTGAAATGGAGCCGGGGGCAGGCGGCTGGATTTACTGTACCTTCAAACACACATGGAGCTGATTTAGGCCGAGCCGTACGCGAAACCCCCAAACGTCTAATTCCTCTCGCAGCCTGTCAAACATCTCAGAGCCTCTCTCTGCAGGAGGCTCTGCTGTCACCTCAGATTTATTCCTGTGAAATCAACGCGGCTCGTCGCAGATGGTCCGACAGGATCTGTTCAGGCGTTTGTGCTGCCGGTGATCTTCACGTCGTACGTTCTGGCTTCATGCTGCTGTTCGTCATCGTGGTGGTTCGTCTGTCAGGACGACAACGAACTTCTACTGATGCTCCAGATGTTTTGGTTTGTTGCTCCAAGAGACGTGGTTTAATCAAAGAATGCAGGATTCACATTTAAAACACTTGACCTTCTCAATTAAAGTTCTATAATAGAAGACTTCATGTTGCTGCTTTGGACGATAACTTCTGTTTTAGCCTAACGGTCGTTTACAGCTTGTCTTGGTTGTTTGGTGTCACATTTTGGTTGTTTTAGAGACTTTTCTTGGTCATTTTTGATCATATTTTGGTTGTTTTACATCTTGTTGAAGTTGTTTTGTGTCATATTGTTGTTGGTTTACACCATTTTGCACCTCTGGGATCATTGTGAATCATATTTTGGTTGTTTTGAATCACTTTTCTGTCACATTTAAGTCATTCTTTGTCTCATTTTTGTTATTTTGCATGTCTCTGTTGCCATTTTATGTCTCCTTATAGCCACCTTTTAACTCTTTATTGTCATTTCACATCACATCTTGGTTATTTTTGGTCATATTTTGGTTGCTTTACATCTTCTTGAGGTTGTTTTGTGTCATATTGTTATTGGTTTACACCATTTTGCACCTCTGGGATCATTATGCGTCACAGTTTGCTCAGTGTTTCAGACTAAGTTAATCTTTATTTCTAAACAGAGAAAAACCTGGAAACCTGCGGCCGAGTTTCCTCCGACTGCATCGTCCGTGAGAAAGCGGAGCTCCAGAAACTCGCCTCGTCCACACCTGCTCACTGTTTTTCTGTAATCGAGAACACGACAACACAAACTTCCTCCTCCACATGCGGCGGTGAGAACGAGCCGCCGTTGTGCGCCGCTGTGCGTTTGTCCATTGTGCTGGGTTGGCAGGTCACGGCGGCCTGTAACGGGATCCTCCCAGAGCGCCGGCTGATCTGCAGAACAATGCAGGAGGTGTAACGCTCTCTCATTGTCCCCGGAAACCCGAGCCCAGGACGCCGAGGAGTCATTACCGGGAAAGGCCTCCAGACGGCAGCGAGGCCTGAGAGGAGCTTCAACGTGAACCAGGAAGGAATCAGAGAACGTTTCAGGTTCTGCTGGTTTCTCCTTCGGCTGGAACTCGTCTGAAGCACGACTCGGCTGGACGTTGAATAAATCAGAGTCCAACGATTAAATCCCTTCTTCAAACAAACCTCCCAGAACGTTTGTTTAACACATTATTCTGCATTAAAACTGATTCTAATAAAACAAATTTGTCTCTTTTAGATCTTTTTGCATCACATTTTGGTCGTTTTTCAACTTTTACAACTTGTGTTTATGGTCGTTAAGCATCATTTTGTGGAGTTTTGCTTCACATTTTGGTTGTTATTGAGCTTCTGTGGTCATTTTGCATCACATTTGACCTCATTCTGGTTGTTTTACATGTTTTAATGTCACATTTTGGACATTTTTTTGATGCTTTGTGACACATTTTGATTATTTTGCAGATTTTGTGGCTGCTTTAATCCACATTTTGCACCACATTTGATCACATTTTGTAGCTTTATACCTTTTGGGGTCATGTTTATGTGTAATTTTGATCATTTAAGGTTGGGTCGGGCCACATTTTGGTTGTTTTGCAACATATTTTGGTCGTCGGACAGCTTTTTTTGGCTATTGTACATCTTTTTGTGGTCATTTTGCTTCACCTTTGAGTTGTTTCGTATCACATTTGGATTGTTTGACATCTTTTTATGATCTGTTTGCGTCACATGTGACGACATGTTGGTAGTATAACACCGTTTTGCTTCACATTTTGGTTGTTTTACATGTTTTAGTGTCACTTTTTGGACATTTTGCAGTGATTTTGTGTCACGTTTTGTCCTTTTTTACCCCCTTTCTGACGTTTAACAGCATATTTTGGTTTGATTTTTTGTTATTCTACATCCCTTTGTGGTTATTTTGCTTCACATTGTGAACATTTTACAACTTTTAATGGTCGTTTTGCATCACATTCGACCACATTTGGGCTGTTTTACATGTTTTAATGTCACATTTTGGATATTTTGTGATGTTTTGTGTCACATTTTGATCATTTTACCGATTTTTGTGGTTGCTTTGCTTCACATTTTGGCTGTTACACGTTTATGTGGTTATTTTGTTTCACACTGTGGACATTTTACGTTTTTTAGTGGTCGTTTTGCATCACATTCAATCACATTTTGGCAGCTTCACGTGTTTTGTGGTAATTTTTATGTCACATTTTGGACATTTTAATGTGTTTGCACTGTTGCACGTTGATAATTTTACAGATGTTGTAGTTGCTTTGCTTCACATTTTGGTCGTTGGACAGATTTTTTGGTTGTTTTACAGCATTTTGTGGTCGTTTTGCTTCACGTTTTGGTCGGTTTATAATTCTCCACCAGGGTTCCCGACTCGTTGGGCCCCTGAACCTGAGCCCGGTTCAGAACTCTGTAGAACCTGATAGAACCCAACGTCTCCGAGGAGCAGGAGCTCTTGGGATCAGGTCTGAAGCGACTGTCACCGAGCAGATCTGAGCTCCGTCACTGCCACTCAGGAAATTCCCGTCATTCCTGAGTAATTCCTCCACGGCTGCCTCCCCCCTCCGGCCTGTCAGCGCCGCCTCCGTCTCCCCCGTCACCCGTCACCTCCGACCCCCGACACGCTTAATCAGAGGAAGTGATCGACTGCTGCCGCCAACGACGAGGCGACGGCGGCGGAAAACGGATTCAAACCTCAGAATTTATTTTCTCATTGAGTCACTTTGCTGCCTTTAGCTTCAGAAGACATTTAGAAACATAAACTGCGTCATCTGAGTCGTCTCTCATCGTGTTGTGGGTTTAATCGCATCGTATTTGACCACATTTTGTCTGTCTGACATCATTTTTTTGGTGTTTTGCGTCACATTTTGGTTGTAACACGCCTTAACAGGTTGTTTTGCATCAAATTTAAACACATTTTGGTCATTTTACGTTGTTCTGAGGTTGTTTTGTGTCACATTTTAGTTGTTTTACCATTATTTTGTGGTCATTTTGCATTAAATTTGACCAAATATTTCTTTTAGCGGTTGTTTGCTTCACTTTTGTGTCACAGTTGGGGCATTTTTTGGTTGTTTTGTTAACTTTGCACGTCATTTTAAAAAAAAACAATTTTATGTCTGTTTCTGTTCATTTTGTAACTCTTTGAGGTTGTCTGCGTCACATTTTGACCATTTTTGACCTCATCTGGGTTGTTTTATGTATTTTTGTCGTCATTTGCGTCACATTTTACACCATCATTTTCTTTTAGTGGCTGTTTTGTGCGACATTTTGGTTGGCTTAGAACTTTTTGTGGATATTATGCATCAAATTTAAACACATTTTGGTCTTTTTACGTTGTTCTGAGGTTGTTTTGTGTCACATTTTAGTTGTTTTGCCATTTTTTTGTGGTCTTTTNCTGCTCGCTGCTCCTCGGCCCGGAGCCTTTGGTGGCCGTCGGAGCTGAAACCACCACAGGAGTGAAGTCAGGTGCCTCTGAAACATGTAGCCCTTTTGTCCTTGGAGCATGTGGGGGTGTGTTTCTGCATGTGTGTGTGCGCGCCGCGCAACCACACACACACACACACACACACACGAACCGCACAGCTGCCGGCCTCCCCGACGACCAAAAAAAATCCTTTTCAGAACCAACCTCGGGAACCGGCGGAGAGATGATTAAATTCTCCATGCGAGGAGTTCAAAAGCAATAAAAAATGAAATGAAAACACGGGCGGCGTGCAGCACAAAGACCTCATTGTTGCCGGGCAGAGGAATGCCGGAGTGTGTGTGTGTTTGTGTGTCTGTGGGCAGAGGCCATGAGGAATGTGAGTTTGTGCATGGAGACAAAAGGTGGCCTATGGCCGGGAGAAGAGGCTCGCAGAGGGACGGCCAAGACGGAGCTCCGCTCACCTCGCCGCGCGCTAACGCGCTAGCAAGCGCTAGCAGGCGTTAGCAGCTGCCATCCGTCAAACGTCACGAATCTCAGCTTCTGTTTGGGACTCAGAGTGAAATAAGACAAAGCTGCAGATTAAAGTCAGGCTGCTGCCGTTTGGAGGCCAGTTGGCGTCTCTGTGGTTGTGTTGTGCAGCTTTTTGTGCTCATTGTGTCTTTTTGTAGTCATTTTGTGTCTCTTTGTGATTGTATTGTGCAAGTTTGTGATCCTTTTGCAGCACTTTGTGGCCATTTTGTGTCTTTTTGTGTCTCTTTAAAGTTGTTTTGTGTCAGTTTACACTTGTTTTATGTACATCTTTAATGGTTTTGTGGATATTTGTGGTCATTTTGAGTCTTTTGTGGTTGTTTTGTGGGACTTTGTGGTTGTTCTGTGTCGTTATGTGAGTATTTTGTGTCTTCTTGTGGTCATTTTACATGTTTTTGTAATTGTTGTGTGTCTCTTTGCTACTTGTTTGCGTCTCTCTGGTCGTGTTGTATCTCTTTGTTGTTGTGTTGTGTCTCTTTGTGGTCGTGTTGTGTCTCTTTGTGGTNTTGAATCATTTACGTCACATTTTATCATCATCATTTTCTTTTAGTGGCTGTTTTGCTTCACATTCTGGTTGGTTTAGAACTTTTTTGTGGCATTTTTCTGTCACATTTGATCACATTTGGGTTGTTCTACGTCTTTTTGTGGTCGCTTTGTGTCACATTTTGGTCACTTTTCCATCTTGTGGTTGTTGTACGTGATGTTTTAGTTGTTTTACATGTTTTTTGTGTGGTTGCTTTGCGTCACATTTGACCACGTCTTCTTTCTGTGGTTGTTTTTCACGGAACAGATTCACGTTTAAACCTCGATAACAGCAAGATTTATTTCCTTATAAAGTCACTCTTCAGGTAAACATCACAGCTTTAATTAAACTTAGAAACATAAAGCTTGTCAAATATTTATCTGCATGAAAATACACAACAATAAACAATTGTTTTTATTTGTTAGCATCTTCTGCAGAGCCACATTTATTCCTTATTTTAATTTTATCTTTCATCTGCTTTTATGTTGATGCATGAATTGTGCTAAATAAACAAAGTTTATTGTATTATAATATTATTTGAGGTTCTGCTTTTGCTTCACAAGTATTAAAACTCTCATTGAACTCATCTGAGTCTCTTTATCGTCACTTCACGTCTCACGTTTTCATCATTTTGTGTCTCTTTGTGGTAATTTGGCGTCTTTTTGTGCTTCACTGTGCGTCTCAGTGGGACTTTTTCATGGAAAGAAGTAATGCAGAGCAAACAAAATGTGTCATAAAACGCCCACAGAGACGCAAAACAAACAAAAAATGACGATAAAAAGCCACAAAAAAAGCAGTAAAACTAACAAACTGTGATGCAAAACAACCACAGTGGCCATGAAATGACAATAAACGGTCACAAAGAGACGCAAAACGATTAAAACGAGACACAAAATCACTTGCAAGTGATGAAATAAAAAGATTTAAGTAATTAAAATGTTTTGGAAAGGAGGCAGTGAGGTAAAGTGTTTGCTTTGTGTTTTTTTGGACAAATATTAAACCGTTTTGGACAAAATTTAAGTAGTTTTGATTCTCAGCTCAGTCAGGATCATTTTTAATTGATTTTTAGAAATATTTTGAGTCATTCTGAACCTCGTTCAGCCAGTTTGGATCCATTTTAGGCCATTTTTGGAAACATTTACATCATTTTTGTGGCTTGTTTTTTTTTTTTTTACACCTGAACCGTGACGCTGAGGAACATTTTGAGGATGTTTTTCTTTCTTCCGGTGACGTTTCCCTGAAGTCAAAAGTTAACCGGGACATTAAACACAACGTTCGGAGGATGTTTGGAGAACGTCGTCGGGACGCAGATTCTGTTTCAGGATAACAACGGAAGAAGGTCCGACGTTCACACGATCTTTTCCAGATGTTATCGAGGCTGCAGAGGGTTTTCTATTTTGTATAATAAAAACCTTCTGGTAACGCGATACGTTAACAAAAAGTAGAACGTTTGGTGTGAGGCAACGGGTCAGAGAACGTTCTCCAGTAGAACATCCTGCTGTTGGTCTGAACTGCATTTACATCTCAGCTGAACCAAACCAGAGTAGAGATTGTTTTAAACCTGCCTCCTCTTTACATGCAGGCAGATAAACCGGGCCTCCTTCGTCACGACCAGATAAGTTCTAGCTCGCAGAACTCATCCCGCCAGCCTGCCTTCAATAATCCACCTGACCATGTTTGTTCTGGGATCGTTGGATCCGAGCAGCAGGTTAATGAGAAAACGTTCTGCAGCAGAACAGGAGCGGCAGCAGAGTTACACATTTCCCTCGTAGCGGCGCCGGGTTTTGTTTTTTTTTCTCCGAGGCGGCGAGGCAAGTCGGTCCAAAGTTCAGGCGGGTGTGACCGTCGCCTCCATTAGTCAGTGAGTCACTGTGAAAAACAACGAGAAGAAAGAGCGAAGAAAAGAGGTGCAGTTCCAGAGGAGGGCGGGAGAAAACAAAAGGGATGACGGATTGGAGAAGAGGTGGAGAGAGAAAAGAATCAAAGAGAGAAAGCCCGGACAAGCAGCGAGAGATTCAACAGAGAGGCCGAGAAAAGAAAAGGAGGTCAAACATTTGTTCAGTCACATCAGGCTCCTGTGATCGTCTGTGTGTTTCAACAAAATAATTAAATCTTTCCTCAAAACAGATTCCTGAGTTTAGAAAGGTCTGACACGAGGAGCAGTTTGAGCTGCAACAACCGAACGATACCACGTATAACACTGACGGTTTTCTACAAGCAGCGAGTGGAAAATGTAAAGATCGTGTCTTTTAAAAAATCAAAACCCTGATTTAAACTTTCCATGGAAGTGGCCTCGTGGTGCAGCGACGCTCTGCTCCAGCGCTCCTGCAGCACTCGTGGCACGTCGGGCGCCACCTGTGATGAGCTGAAACTCATGGATCCTGTCAAAATGGCAACTATTCCACTGGTACTTTATTTCGAGGGAGTTGAAGGGAGATAAATACGGCGACTAGGGCGGGTGGAAAGCGACGATTGTGTTGTTGTGGCCGAGTTAGCGGGCGTCGTAGCGCCAACAGCTCTGGTCGGTTGTGTTGAACGTTCAGACGTCTGATCGCGTTACAGGAGAACTCTGCGTCGACAGTCCGATCCTGGAGGACGAACTCACGACGCACAAACATGTAAACGGTGCAGAAAACGACCAACACCTCCTTCTCCAATCTTAGAAACTGGTAGCCGTAAATGATCCACGA
>NW_007577927.1:68527-73677 GCF_000690725.1 Stegastes partitus
TGTTGTGTGTCTGTGTGTGTCTGCGGTGTTCCTCCTTCACATCCAGAGGAGCTGGAGGAACCCAGAGAGCCGAACCGATGATGGACGACGATGGAAGGAGGCGACTGTTGACGTTTGTGCCGCTAATCGACTCGTGTTCGTAAACACAGACACGCACAGCGAGCAGCTCGTTTCCTGGATCCCTCGTCGGCCGACCTCTGACCCCGGCGAGGGCGTCGACAGATTTAAGACCTGCAGCTTCCTGCCGCCTCTGTGATGTTCAGACAGGAGGCGAGTCCGTCCTGGTCCACGGGAGACGGGTTCATCAAACTCGGGGCGGAAACACGACACAAACACTGACTTATGGGGTCCTGGGGAGGTCGTTGTGTGTCTGTCTGAGGCGGTTTGGCAGCTTTGTCGTCATGTTGAGCCTCTTCAGGGTCGTTTAATGTCTCTGTTGTCATTCTGTGTCCGACTGTTTTGCTCATTCTGTGTTTGTTTGTGCTGCTTTCTGGCTCCTTTGGTTCATTTTGTGTCCGTTTGTTGTCAGTTTGTGTGTTTGATTTGTAGTTTTGCGTCTATTTGTAAAGATTTTGTGTCTTTTCAGTGTGTTCTGTGTCTATTTGTGGATATTTTGTGCCTCTTTGTCATCCTTTTGTCCCTTTTTGTCATCATTTTGTGTCTCTTTGTGGTTCCTTTGAGACTCTTTGTGGTTCTTTGTCTACTTGTGGTCATTTTGTGAGTCGTCTTGTCGCTCTTTTTGTTTATTTTATGCCCGTTTGTTGTCATTTTGTGTCTCTCGAGGGTCATTTTGAGCTCTTTTTTGGTCATTTTGTGATTTTATAGTAGTGTTGTAGCTCTTAGTGTTTATTTTAAGGATGTTTGTTGTCATTTTCTGTCTTTAATTTGTAGTTTTGCGTCTATTTGTAAAGATTTTCTGTCTTTCTCGTGTGTTCTGTGTCTCTTTGTGGTCTATTTGTGGATGTTTCGTGCTTCTTTGTTGTCATTGTGTCTCTTTGCTGTCAGTCCAGTTCATGTGTGGTTATTTTGTATTGTTTTGTGTGTTTAGTGCTCATTTTGTGTGTCACTGCAGTTGCTTTGTGACTGTTTGTGGTTCTTTGTGTGTTTCAGGTTATTTTGTCTCTCTGTAGTTGTTTCGAGCATCTTTGTGGTCACTTTCTGTCTCTTTGAGTCTTTGCTGTGAATCGTAAAGCTTTAAGGCGTCCGATGTGACCCGATCATCGGTGACTTTCTGGGACGTTTCCCACAGCTGTGAGGACGAGGAAGCATTAATTATTAAAACACAGAGAAAAGGCTCCTGGACGTCACCGATGCAAATTCAGACTCACATCAGTGTCCTGATACCAGCGCCGGAGCAGCATCGGCTTCCTTGTTCCAGAACCGTGGCGAGCAGATTTCAGCTGGCCGTGTTTACCTGGAGGTTCAGCTGCTTCCTGGTTCGTCCCCCCAACATTCAAATGAGCGCCGAGGACGGAGGAAGACATCTGTCCAGATGCAAATCATCAGCCAAATGGAAACATGCAGGCAGCGCTCGGCTGACGTCGGGCTTCAAGGAGGTTTTCAGGTTGAATGTCGGACACGACTGAACTCGTCCTCCGGCTTCACAGACACAGAAACAGAGAGCGAGAAGACGTCTCACACCTCTGGACGTCATCGTGAGCACAGCTGGGCAGCAACAGCTGGATGAGAGTAAATCTGTGTCTTCCACATGGACTCACTTCTTGTTTTGAAGCTGAATCTGGAGAAAACAAAAGAAAATTCAGACCAACGTCGGCTGCCTTCATGATGCTAACGTCTCCTTTCAGCTCCGAACGCTAAATTGTCGGATCAGAAATCTTTCGTTCCACAGCGTCGGTCGGGTACATCTGAACGAAGCTGCTCATTAAAACCATCAAAGCTGCTGAATAAGATTTCTGCATATAAGCTCTTCCAGTGAGTTTAATTACCTGAAAGATCCTCCTTGACGGCAGAGGAGGAACGAGTTAGCATCACAAAGAGGACCGGCGCTGTGGCTGGCTGCTAGCTAACGGCTAACGCTAGCATCTGTACAATTATGTTGAATAAACAAACTGACAAAAACAAATTCTATATTTAATAATGTGCGATATTTCTTTACTTCAGTGTCGCTGCCAGTCTTACTTCTTACTTTTTCAGTTCTAGTTTTATGTCCTCATGTGATCGTTTTGTGTCTGTAGTTGCTCTTTGTGGTGCATTTTTGTCTCTTTTCAGTCATTTTTATGTCTCTTTGTGGTGGTTTTGCATCTTTCTGTGCTAGTGTTTGTTTGTCTGAAGGTTTTTTTTGTTTCTTTTGCATCCGTTTGTTGTAGTTTTTTGTCTGTTTGTATTAATCCTGCGACTCCTTGTTGTATTTTTTAAACTTGTTTTGCATGTTTTTGTGATCGTTCTTTGGCTTGTTGTCGTTGTTTTTTGTGTCTTTGCAGACATTTAGCGTCTCTTTGGGGGTATTTTGCACTTGTTTGTGGTCCATTTTTTATCTCTTTGTGTTTGTTTTTTTGCCTCTTTGTGGTCATTTTTCCATCCCTTTGAGGCAGTTCTGTGTCTCAGCTACACTTAGCTAATGTTAGCATGCTAGCAGGCTAAACTACATAAACATCAGTGTGTTGCAGGATGTTAGCACGTTAGCATTAGCCAGCGGTGGAGGAAGTGTTTCTGTTCTAATTATATTTTAGCTGCTTAGTTTTATTTTTACTGATGCTAACATTTCAGTCTTTTGCTATAATATTAGCCACTGCATTTATTATTATTATTATTATTATTATTTTTAGCATTATCTGGTGCAAGAGTTCTACTTCATCCCATCTCAGATTAGCATAAATAAAGAGACGCCTGTAGATGAAATAGAACAGATAAGAGATCGCAGCAAAAGCTCAAACACTGGTAAAAATTCTAATTTAAAAAGCCTGCAGACATGTTAGCATGTTAGCATTAGCAGCTGGATTGATCACAGCGTGGGACCAGACCAAACCTGTATTCTGTTTTTAAACGTGTTCCTTTGTGAACACGTGAAGCAGCAGCAGAGATGAAGCAGATGAAGACGGATGTGGAGACGAGCGGGAGCAGTGATGGACGAGCTGGAAGACAGTCTGCCTGGTCCAACACGTCCTGGAAATCCCCGTCCAGACACACGGCGAGGATCTCAGCGTGAAGGCGTGTGAACATGAAACAGCCTCACGACAGCAGAAAGCTCAAGAATGTGTTGGAAGACGCTGTTGTCTTCAGAGACGACGACGACTCAGTCGGTCCACACGAATAACTGAAAGAGATTAAAGATGGTCTGAAAAGTTTGGTCGTTTGTGTGTTTTTGTGGTCACGTCGAGTTTTGTTTTATTTATTTGTTTGTCTTTGTGGTTGTTTTGTGTCTCTTTGCGGTTGTTTGTGTCTCTTTGTGTCTCTTTGTGGTTGTTTTGTGTCTCTTTGTGTCTCTTTGTGGTTGTTTTGTGTCTCTTTTTAGTTATTTTGTGTCTCTTTGTGGTCGTTTTGTCTCTTTGTAGTTATTTTGTGTCTCTTTGTGGTCGTTTTGTGTCTCTTTGTTGTTAATTTGTGTCTCTTTGTAGTTATTTTGTGTCTCTTTGTGGTTGTTTTGTGTCTCTTTGTAGCTGTTTTGTGTCTCTTTGTGGTTGTTTTGTGTCTCTTTGTGGTTGTTTTGTGTCTCTTTGTAGTTATTTTATTTCTCTTTGTGGCTGTTGTGTGTCTTTTTGTGGTAGTTTTGTGTCTCTTTGTGGTCATTTTTGTTTCTTTGTCATCATTTTGTGTCTCTTTGTGGTTGTTTTGTCTCTTTGTGGCTGTTTTGTGTCTCTTTGTGGCTGTTGTGTGTCTTTTTGTGATTGTTTTGTGTCTTTGTTGTCATTTTGTGTCTCTTTGTGGTTGTTTGTGTCTCTTTGTGGTCGTTTTGTCTCTCGGTTGTGATTTATGTTGACTGCTAATTAGCAAACGTTAGCATGCTAGCAGGCTAGACTACATGTTTCCAGTAGAAAACATTTTGCCTCCTTAGCATGTTAGCTTTCTGACATTAGCCAGCGGTGGAGAAAGTATTGAGATCCTTTACTTCATAATATCGACACGCCAGTAAATCTACTGGGTTCGGCTCCATTCCTACAGATTCAACCAGACCCTNTCTTTGTGGTTGTTTTGTGTCTCTTTGTGGTTGTTTTGAGTGTCTTTGTGGTTGTTTTGTGTCTCTTTGTCGTCACTTTGTGTCTCTTTGTGGTTAATTTGTGTAAATGAATACAAACGAAGGTCGGACCGCTAACAGAGATCCTGACAGACTCGGACACGGCGCTGCTGCTGCTGCTGCTACATGGTGAAACTGCATGTGGTCATGAAAACACTAATGTTAATGGCACAACAACATTTAAACCAACTTTAAATATCCTGATTTTGCATATTAAGTCTTAAATCATGCTGATAATTATTTTTGTCATTTTCTTTTTGTTTTAGCCTCTAATCCAGTATAACATAAATCTACACATATAGATTAATTTACACTTACATGCAGAGTGTTTATGGACTTATCTACTCTACCCTTCATGAAGACGTTTCACCGAGCTGGATGTATCGTCCAACAGCTGTTCGCTGCTTTGAGCCGTGCTGCGTTTATAGCTGGTATTCTGCTTTAGACTTTTTATCGTAGCGTTAAACGACCTCCCGGTGGGTTGAAAACACAACACGTGTCTGGGAAGGTTAACCGAGCATGGAAACAGGAAACAGGAAACGACTGATGGAGTTAAAACCAAACAGAGCAGGAACAGAAACACGAGTTTATCATCAACGAGAAGTCGGTCCAACATGGCCGCCAGCGAACGGTCCAATCAGACGGGAGGAGGAAATCGGTTAACGCGTGTTTTCATTCCTGGATGTGTGGACGGAGAGCAGAGCGCTGAGCAGGTGTAGCAGGAGCCAGTGGAGCAGACGCCTCGTCACTGTTTCCACGATTGCAAAGGAGTTAAACCGAGGGAGGAATCGGCGTGTTACCGCGGCAACAAGACACACACACACACACACACACACACACACACACACGGTTCATGTAATACACCCTAAACCTGAAGCTTAAAACAGATCCGCTTCAGAAAATGTCGTCACTCCAAAAACCAAAATTTACTCCACAAAGAAACGTATTCAGAGCTCGA
>NW_007577927.1:79734-111633 GCF_000690725.1 Stegastes partitus
ATTTTGTGTCTCTTTGTGGTCGTTTTGTGTCTCTTTGTTGTTAATTTGTGTCTCTTTGTAGTTATTTTGTGTCTCTTTGTGGTTGTTTTGTGTCTCTTTGTAGCTGTTTTGTGTCTCTTTGTGGTTGTTTTGTGTCTCTTTGTGGTTGTTTTGTGTCTCTTTGTAGTTATTTTATTTCTCTTTGTGGCTGTTGTGTGTCTTTTTGTGGTAGTTTTGTGTCTCTTTGTGGTCATTTTTGTTTCTTTGTCATCATTTTGTGTCTCTTTGTGGTTGTTTTGTCTCTTTGTGGCTGTTTTGTGTCTCTTTGTGGCTGTTGTGTGTCTTTTTGTGATTGTTTTGTGTCTTTGTTGTCATTTTGTGTCTCTTTGTGGTTGTTTGTGTCTCTTTGTGGTCGTTTTGTCTCTCGGTTGTGATTTATGTTGACTGCTAATTAGCAAACGTTAGCATGCTAGCAGGCTAGACTACATGTTTCCAGTAGAAAACATTTTGCCTCCTTAGCATGTTAGCTTTCTGACATTAGCCAGTGGTGGAGAAAGTATTGAGATCCTTTACTTCATAATATCGAAACTCCAGTAAATCTACTGGGTTCGGCTCCATTCCTACAGATTCAACCAGACCCTCCTCATCCTTAAACAACCTGGAACCTACACGTTAACATTTATCTGCTCAGCCTCCAGCAGCAGCAGCAGGTGACGCCGGATTAAAGAGAATCTAAAGAACACGAGGCCGAAGTTTAAAAAAGAAGAAGGTTTGGGAGAAACTCAGAGCTGCACTTTAACGTTCGTCTGTTGGTTCGTCCTGAACAAACAAGTCGACTCAGTGATTCAGCCTCTGTGTGTGTGTGTGTGTGTGTGTGTGTGTGTGTGTGTGTGTGTTCGAGGATGATGTATGAAGGTGTTTGTGCTGGAATGTGTGTGTTCAGTCCGTCGGTGTTTTGGCGTCTCACCTGCGAGTGTTTTTCCTGCAGCTCGAAGGCCGACAGGCAACAACTTGTCTGTTGGATCTGAATGAATGTCAACAACACACACACACACACACACACACACACACACACACACACAGCTCTATTTTTGTTCTCTTACTGTACCAGCACTGTCCCAGACTGACTTTTACATGTTGATCAGACGTTCTTCCGCCGTCCATTAAAAGCTTTTTGCTGTGTTCGGTTCTTTTACGTTTACTCATTTATGGAAGTAAAGGTTTAATTAAAGACAAATCTGAGGTGTTTGAGTCCAGAGTTTGGTCTCTCTTCTCATCTTCAGTCTGTTTTTTTTATCTTTTAATCTCTCTTCATGAACTCAAGACTCGATTCTGAAGCACTTCTCTGTATTTAAGCTGCACACAGGAACAAAACATGGCGACAGAGACACAAAATGACCCCAAAGACACAAAAACTGACCAGAGAGAGACAAAAATTACCACAAAATGATGACATAGACACACAAAATGTCCAAAAAGACTAAAATTACCCACAAAGCGACACAAAATGACCATCGAGGAATGCAAAATAACTACAAATAGACTGAAAATGATGATGAGGAGACAGGAAATGAACACAAAGAGACTCGAAATGACTGAAAAGATAAATGAAATGATGACAAAGGGACACAAAATGACAACAGAGAGACAGAAAATGACCATAAATAGACTAAAATGACGACAAGGAGACACAAACGTGCCCCAAAGAGACGAACAAATGATCCTAAAGACACAGAAAATAACCTTAAAGAGACACAAAACGACAATAAACAGACTAAAATGACTACAAAGACACGACAATGACCAGAAATAGACCAGAAAAAACAAGAAAGAGAGAAAAGTAACGCAAAATTACCAAAAAGACAAAAAAACAACCACAAACAGAGCCTATGGGGATCAATAAGGAATGATTTTGTCTTAAAATGACCACAAACAGAGAACTCATCATCCCAAAGACACAAAAACACCACAAAGAGACTCAAAATGACCACAAACAGACTAAAACGATGACAAAGAGACCCAGAACCACGACATGCTGAATGTACTTCACAGTAAAATAACAAAAAACAGGACGAGTCGACATCATTTAAATTAAATTCTCGTCTTTCAGGTCAAACTGAACGTTACTTCTTCAGTTTTTACGCTGTTGACGTCAGCGTGGCACCAAATGGGCGACGCTAGCTCGCTGACAAAGACGCTAAACATTTAAACCACCATTACCTCATTAGCTTAGCTTCAGCTGGCTGCTAGCAGCATTCATTAGCCACCTGATTAGCTCGCCTGCTGCTGCCGTGTCTCCTGACGTTGGCCTGCTAATGTTGCAGCTAAAGAGCGCGTTAGCTAAAGTGTGCTAGCTTAAGCTTGCTACACCTGAGTTAGCTGTGCTCACCTTTCTTCTGAAGTGTTCCTCAGTTTACTTTTGTTCTTCTCTCTTCTGTGACCTCATTTTTAAATTTCTTTGGATAAAAACACGACTCTGTCACAGTTAGCTAACGTTAGCTTCATTAGCTTCGTCCAGAGATGTATCCAGCGGACCAAACCATTTTAAACCTTCTCTAAGGGGTGAGGAACACCTCAGGGGGCCTCAGTGGTTTTTATTTTCTTCTTTTTAGGGACAAAATTCAGTCTCTCAACTCGTTTATTTTTAGTTTAGCGACGACACCAGTTAGCTTGATTAGCTCATTGGGCTGCCTGATTACTGTTTTTATAGTTTTATGGTTTTTGTTGTGGCCATGTTTGTAAATTTACAAAATATTAAAAAATAAATTCAAACTCATTAATCTGTTGCATTTATTTTTACTGGAAACTATCAATATTTTAAATTCACATCTTATTTTAAGGGTTTTGTTTGAAGATTAAAGATGCTAATATTCCACATTTTTACCTTTATTTCACTTAATAGGGGTAAAATCTGACTTGTTTCAACATTTAAGCTCGCTGTACAGGAGACTTTAGGGCTCATAAACTAAAGCTTCAAGCATCTTTAACTTGAGTTTCTGACTCACACGAAGCTACACGGCGACTTTTACTGTTAGTTTTTAGGTCGTGGTCACATTTTAATGTCAACAAACATAATTTCTGCTCATCTGCACGTCAAACAGAAACTTGTTCTGTCTCTGATTGACCCATGTTCTAGATTTTTCCTTATTTTAGAGTTTTTAAAGGAGCAGTTTGCAAATATTGTCATGTCTTAAGTCTGTTTTTAAAACTGCATTTCAAGAACTTTTGTATGTTTTAACATAAAAACTCCACATAGTTTACATCAAAGACAATGAAATTAAGTTGAAAACACCTTTATTATGAGTTTCTGACAGCTGATTGATCACATGAAGCTGTCTGAAGGTCGATATGTTTAACGCCAATTTACCAAAATTAATCTGCTGACTGACTGCTTTTCTTCTTATTTCTTAATAAATGTTTTCTAAAACATCCAGCGGTTCTCAGGCTTATTTAAAGATGCTAATCCTTCTGATCTATTTGAAGGTTTTTTTGAGCAGCTTGTAAATACACTGGCATTTTATTTAACCAATTCTACCATCAATTAAAGCTACACATCTCGTTTAAAGGTTAATTATCTGTAGTAGCAACAGATGAGCGAGTCTCCTGTGGTTTACTTCCTGTTCCTATTAATCAACAGATCAGATGCCGGAGCTCGAGGACAGAAAACAAAACAAAGACTGGAAGCATTTTAAAATGTTAATGTGCATAAAAATAGCTTTATTTCCAATAATAAATCAGAACCTGCATGCAGAAGCCAATGATTCATTGGCTCCTCCACTCCATTGGTGATTCACATGTGGTGTTTGTGACATTAAGCAGCAGAACAAACTCTCCCATGTCCACCGAGCAGACCTCGGGCCCACCGCCACAAGCCGTTTGTCTTTTATTTCATCAGAATCGCTGCTCCGCCCGAAGCCGAGGTCGGTTCAGGGGAGGAAAACTCTTGATTTCTTGGTGATTATTTTTGGTTTCTGGGGAGGAAGGCGGCCTTGAAGCGGCGCCAAGACGTTTCTCAAGTCTCGAATTTTTCAAATACTTGTTAGAAAGTTTATCTACTAGAAGGAAAAACCAACGAAACGGCGAATTGGGCCCGAGGTCTGCTGCTGACGACATGGCTCATCGACATCCCCTGAACAACGAGATGAACACCAACCACATAATCAGTCCTTCTACAAACAACAACAACAACATAAATACAAAAGCAAAAAACAAACAAAAAAAAAAGTCTAGAAGATAATAGAAACTCTTACAAAATAAAAAGTTTCAAAACTATTTGCCTCTGAAAATCTCAAACTAGTGTATATAAAACTTTTAAAATCACATATACAACAGCTTAAAAAGGGCCAAAACACCCCAAACCTGAAAGAAGGCAATAAAATAATTTGACAGTTAAATTAATACAAAAAAAAAGAAAAAAAAAAGGGAAGGAGTTGATCTACTGGAGGAGAAATAAAAACACTGGAGAGGAGAGTTAGTATTAGCATTGGTAGTATCAAAACTCATTTACATTTACAGTAAATCACATGAACGTTACTGCCAGGGAAACAACAAAAAAAAAACAATTTGGCATTTAAATATTTGGTAGATATTTCCGTTGCCAGGATGTGGCTAAGTACCAAGTTAATATTTTTTTTACTTTTTGTTTTAGTGACTATTTACAGATCCTTGGTAGAGCAGTCGGCCGTCTCCAGCTAAGAAATGTGAGCGTCGACCCGTTCGGCGGCGTCGGCTCGTAGACCCAGATTCAAATCATAAAACAAACAGTCGGTGTAGCTTATTGAGAAAAACCTCACGACTAACAATAAGAGAAAAAAAGTACCAAAAACAAGTTTTCTTGAACATTAAAATTTAATGAAAAGAAAAAAAAAACAAAAAAAAACTTGAGGAATTTAAGGTTTAGTTCCACATTTTTTGGCAAATACAGTTTTTAACGAGAAGATCGATACCAAACTCGCATCTGTGCGGTGAAAATGAGGCTACACTTAGCCTAGCCTAGCTTAGCACAAACAGAAGGAAGCAGCTAGCCAACGTGTCGTTTAGCTCGTTTCGTTTGCCTAATTCACACACAAACCGTCATTTTTATACGATGTTGAACAAACGCTAAATCATTTTGAGTCTGTGACCCATTGAGTGTTAATGAGGCTACAGTTAGCCTAGCTTAGCACAGACGGAAGACGCTAGCCAACATGTCATTATTAAACTCAATTCTTTTGCTTAATTCACACACGAACCGTCATTTTTTTTCTCCTTACGATAAGGAAACGCCAAATCATTTTGAGTGACCTGTTTTGAGTGTGAATGAGGCTACAGTTAGCCTAGCTTAGCACAAACCGACAGAAGCAGCTAGCCAACATGTCGTTATTTAACTTTTTTTTTTGCTTAATTCACAAACCGTCATTTTTGTATGATATTAAGGAAACGCTGAATCATTTTGAGTGACCCGTTTTGAGTGTGAATATGAGGCTACAGTTAGCCTAGCTTAGCACAAACAGACGAAGCAGCTAGTCAACATGTTTAACTTGTTCCTTTTGCCTAATTCATACACAAACCATAATTTCTATACGATGTTAAGGAAACGCTGAATCATTTTGAGTCCGTGACCCGTTTATTGAAATTCGACGTCACAAAAACTCAGACAAGAAATGAGTTTAAGGAGAATTCGGTGCCACCTGCTGTTTATTTTTGCAAACCACCGACTGTAACGAATGAAAACAGGAACATATTCACATTTTTTTTTTTTTACACTTATTTTCTTGAAATTTAAAAAACAAAAACAAAAACAAAACAAAAACAACATGATGCAAAACTTAAGGAAAATGCGACAAAAAAAAATTTAAAAATTGGTTTAATGGCAAAAAAAAGGCAGAATTTGCTGTTAAAGTGGCTAAAACAGCTGCTGTAAAAACCATCATGTGTTCGATCCAAACAGAAGCCTGGTCCCACATAAACCAACTTCTACAGTAATCAGACAAACTGCAGCTTGAGACCAAATCACGCCGGGTTTCCGACTTTCACCCCGTTTTTAAACACATCTTCAGTTTTTAACGGGAATAAAAATGTGCGAAAACAGGAGACGCGAGACCTTGAAAACTCGCCAGCTGTCGTTGAGTTTGTTTCAAACCACAGAGTCGAATCTTTTTCTACGTTAGACCAAAAAAATCTGTTTCAAGCTCTTACGCTAACAGCAAAAATGAGGCACAAACGTACGAATTAGCGCTGATTTCTGTTCATCTTGAAGGCCACAAACAACGAGGGATGAAAACGGGTTTCATTTGCATTTTCTTTTGCCAACTGCTGTAAAATTTGGCTGCAAACTGGCCAATGTTTACGTCCAAACAAGCGTTTTTCAGGCTTGGAAACCAGGCTAGCCATTTCCATTTGTTATGCTAAGCTAAGCTAAGCAGCTTCACGTCGACAGTCCAGACAAGAAACCTCTCAGGTCAGCGTGAGGCGGATTGCAGCGTCTTCAGACTGACCGGGTCGAACCGCCTTCTGCACATTCCTGCTCCAGATTAGCTTAGCTTCCTGATCTGGTGCTACGTGCCCAACTGGAGGTTTAAAAGGAACAAAACAAACAAAATAGAAAGAGGTGGTTCTACTGAGCGTCTCACAGTGCAGCAACAACCCTCCCTCTGTAACCGTAGGAAGCACTGTGAGGATGATAAAACCTAACGTGAGCTGTGATTGGACACCGCGTCACGACAGATCAAACGTTTTCTCTTAAAAACAAAAGCTCCTAAAAAGCCGTCGAGCTACAGCGACGTGAGAATAAATAACGGGACTGCTGAAGTGTACCGAGAACCGTAGTGTTTCTGTTTTATATGAACTGAAGGAGTCCGCTCCTGCTGCTCCTCTCCCGAAAAACAAAGCCTCTGATTGGTCGAGAGAGCACCAGTGATGTCGGAGGAGTCAGTCAATCGATTGTGTCGCCGGGGCTCCTGGTTCGTCCTCTGGGGACGCTGACGAGGCACTGCGAGGCCGGACGCCGGCCCTGATTGGTTTGTAAGGGAGGAAGGTGTGTGTGTGTGTGTGTGTGTGTTGGGGAGGAGGCGGGGGCGGAGCGCTGGGTCTATGCGTAGATCTCGGTGGTCGGGGCTTTCTTGTAGATGGGCTTCTTCCCCAAGTCGTAGCTGCCCTCGTCCTTCTTCTTCATGCGGTAGATGAGGAAGAGGATGAGGAGGACGGCGAACATGAGGCCCACGGCGCCGCCGGCGATCAGAGCTGCAAGAGACGACGACACGGACACGATGTAAACATACGACACACGTGAAGGTTTACGACATGCAGCCTTGATGCTAGAAAGTCGTCCTGGAACTCGTTTTTTTTGTGAACATTTTAGATTTAAGCTGAGAAAAATAATTAAAATGAAGTTTTTAGGTGACAAAAAAAAGTTCTGCCTGCTTTTTATGTTTGTGAACCACCGACTGATGTTCACTGGAAGCAGATAAAAGCATCAGACTGAAGCTCACTGTAACGATCTGACTTGTTTAATCCAAACCAGAGAAACAGGAGTGAACACAAACCACATCCAGAGGTCTGTATTAACCTGAAGACCTGGTGAGAGTTTCGTGTTGTACTTCCTCTCACATGAACATGTATTTGTTTTTAAATCAAACTTCTTTAGAGAGTTGGGTTTCCTGATGGATTAACTCGTCAGGAGTCCAGCTCTAACTGAGCAGCACCAAAGCCGGTGTCGTCTCGTCTTAACGTTTACATCAGTTTATAAAACGTCTCCTTTTTTGCGTCTCGTTTGTGAAACAGGACGATTAAAGAAACACTTTCAACCGTTTCCTGTTCAGACGTTTGCCGCTAAACCTCCACCGAGCTGGAACCGACCTGCGAGGACCTCCGTCTTGTTGAAGATGCTGTCGTCTCCGGCGTGGGACATGAGGACGTTGGACGGATACTCGTCGCTGTGCTCGTTCCTCACCACGGGGATCTCGTTGCTGTTCCAGACGAGGTCCACCTCGTTGACGGTCGGTCGCACCGGGCGCTCCGGCTCGGGGATCTTGTTGTCATTCACGTCGGGCTGAAGGTGAAGGAAGTGAAAAGTCAGCAAACTGTGGTGAAAACCTGCAGAAGGTTCAGAAGAAGGGAGCAGAGGAGATGTTTCTCACCTTCACGGAGGGTCTGGACTCTCGGTCAGGAGTCACCGTCGTTGCTGAGGACAGAAGCAGAACCTTCATTAACAACTAGACAAACATTCATCCAGAACCACACGATGCACACGAGGCTGTGTTCAGTGCTTCCTGTCATCAGGACCGACCTCCGTCTCCAGAGCCGGAGGACTCGTAGTCCTCGTCGTCGTACTCGTCGTAGTCGCCGTTGAACCCGCCCTCGTCGTCGTAGTCGTCGACGCCGAGTTCGCGGTTATTCTCGTCGTATCCGTTGTATTCTTCATCGTCCTCGTCGTCCGTGAAGCCGAAGTCCGACCCGTTCGGCGAGTCCCCGGACGCCTCGATGTCGGCGCCGTGCGTCGACATGGCGACGGTCTGCGTGGTCTTCATGGGCATCCAGGTCTCCGTCTCCCTGACCTGCTGGGACATGAAGACAGGACGGAGCTCAGAGGGACGCTCAGAGCAGGAGAACCACCAAAACGCTCCAACATTCATCAGCTTCCTAAACAGGAACATCAGCTGCTGGTTTCATCCAAACAGAAGCTGCTGTCGGTTTAAACGAGCTCCACAGATAACAGCAACCGGACTTTCTGCATCTCAAACCAGCAGATTTATCACTTTTCATCGATTTAAATCAAACTATTACAGAAACTAAAAGCAGAAAACTGTCAATATTTGCTGTTTTTTGCATCTTCTGCACCTCCTCAAACCGACACAATCAGTTTCATATCAGCCTAAACTCAACAAAGTGTTTATTCTCATGTTCAGCATCGACTATCAGCACGAAACACAAAGTCCAGCTGACGGCAGCGGCGTCAGTCTGCAGGTGTTTGGTCAGAAACTGAAGCTTATCAGGAGGTAGAAACGGGAAAAGGGAAGCTGGACCATCACATAAATATCAGTTTAATGCCGATTCACTGAGTTAAAAAATGTCAAGATTACAGCTGCAGCTGACGATTATTTCTCTAAAATGGTTTGGTCGATAAAAATAAAATAAAATAGGAGGAAAGAAACCAGAAGATGTTCATGTTTACGGAGCTGGAATGACAGAATCTGGAGCGTTCTTATTCAAAACCTCCTCAACAGCTCTCTGATTAATGCAAGAGTCGAGAGTTAATCCATTAATTAATCGCAGCTCCAGTTGGGACTTCTCACAGCCCATGTAAGAACCTGGACCTGCCAACAGAACCACAGGGGATCAGTGGAGTCATTCTGGGAGCCATGAATCAAAAGAAAACAAAGAACATAAACTCATCTCCAGGGATCTGAAACAGCGTCCGACGCCGGCTAACGGCACGTTTTCTGCTCTGAAACTCAGCCCTGCGGTCGGACGAAGACAAAAGTCTGAACCGCTCGGATCTGAACAACAGTCATCAACAGTGTGCTGCGGCTAAACGTCCGGAAACCCAAAGAGAAGCCGCACATTACAGAACCGACCGACCAACCGGGCAGCAGCAGCAGCAGCAGCAGCTCGGCCTCTGAAGCTGCTGCTTCACTTCAAACCGTCGGCCGAATGCTGGCGACAAACGAAGACGAGCAGGACGAGGTTTGATGGAAGACGAGTTCTTCTCGATTATAAAGTAAAGAATTTAAACTAATTGATGTGAAAATCACACGTAGAGGACTCACCGGTGACACTGAGACTTGGTTAATCATATTATTTATGTTTATTTCCTTTTAACTTCTCGACAAATCTGAAACTGTTCGGAGCTCAAACTGGACCCAGCTGTTGTTTTTACAGCCTGATAGTTTATATCAAGGATTAAATCAACCGTCAGACTGATTAAAAAAGTCTGACGGAGACACGAAACCCAAAGAGAACGCTTTCAATTCATATTAAATACACATTAAAGTCATAAACATCCAACAGTTTTGCAGATTAAGAACCAGTTCATGGCTAAAAATGGCCCATTCTGACTGCTGATGCTCCGGTTTAGTCACATTTTGTTTCTCTTTAAGGACAGTTTAGTGGTTTTAGTCGTCGTGTACGACACGGAGGTGAACATTAAACTAAAAGCAGACATTTGAGGAGGAACTCTGCACGATTATCTGTGCTTTTAGACACAAAGAAGTGAATAAATAATGTTTAGATGAAGTGATGGCGATGTTTTAGCTGCACAAGTAGAGAAGAAATAGTAAAGAGATTAGTGTAAGAATTTAACTTTAGCAGCAGCTCGTTTCGGTGAGTTTTTCCTGCTTTGTTACCGGTTACATAAGGACAGGAATCGGTAAATAATTAGCAGATTAACCAGTAATAATGAAGATTGAGTTAAAAGCAGCCCAACCAGTAACGCCCTCCCACTGCCCCTCTAATCAAAGCTTCACACGAGGACACACTAACCTGATTTAATCACATTACCGGACTTCGTTTGCTCAGCGAGCAGCGGGATTAAAGCAGAATCGCCCCCCATCGGTCGCCTAATTATCATTAAAGCACAGTTAGCAGAGTTAATCAGCGGTAGAGCCCAACAGAGGCAGAGCAGGTAGACGGAGGCGGGTTTAAAACCGGCAACAAGAGCTCAATAAGTTCACAGCAGAGAACCCAGCGCTGGTTAGAAATACAGTCACAACGATCCCTGAACACGAAGCAGAAGAGTTTAGTGCTGCTTTACTCCATCAGGCAGATACAGGAGGAGCTGGTTAATTAATTAGTCAGCTGACGGGCAGCGATTCTGATGATTAAAATAAAGAAAAAAAACAAAACGAATCATCTCTGATTTACGGTTTTATCTCAAATTAAATTAACATAATCTCCAAATTCTTGAGCTTTAGCTTCTCAAAAGCCAAACATTTGCCTCGTTTTGTATTTTCCTCTTTGCAAAGTTTGTCAAAAGCAAAACGCTGAAGTTTTCTGGGTTCAGCTCATTATTTATCGCTTTATCCGTTTCCTACCAGTTCAAATTAAACTGAAACCAGGAGGAGAAACTCCACATTTCAAGCCACTTAAGGTGAACATTTGCTGCTTTGGGTGCAAAAACCAAACGTTCAGATGAAACTTTTAGAGCTCGTCTGACTTTTGACAAACAGCTTGTTGTCCACTGAGATGAACGTGAAGCAGAAGAAGCTTGGAAACATTTCAACTGATTAAATGTAGTTTTCTGGGTTGTGGATGAGTTTGTTTGGAGAAAACAGGATCGAGCTCTTGATTGAGGACGAAGGTTGATCCGGATCAGTCTGGAAAAGCTCCCGCTCGTCCCTCAGCTTCATCATGAGTCCTCCTCCTGATGGCTTTTCCACTCTAACCGGTGGCTCTGAATACTTGGCATAGCAGCGCCGTGTGTGAAGGTAATCCTGGCCTTTAGAGCGGCCGGCTGGAGGGAGGGGAAGCCCTGCTGTGGCTGCAGACAAAGGCGGCCATTTTGCTGCTCCTTGTTTACTTTCTGACACTTTCTCCTGTCTTAGTTTCTCCTCCTCTGCCTAGTTTGAGCTCGAGTCGCCTGCAGCCCCGCCTAAACGCCACCTGTGCCCATTTAATCTAATCCAGTGGGATTGCGACACTTGCTGGCGACAGAAATGTTTTTTTACAGGAACGTTTTGCTCTGAAGGCGGTTAACCGAGGCCGCCGCCGCCTGCTTCGCATTATGGAGATGTTATCTTAGCGACACGCCTCTGCCTCGCTTCATCGCTCCACCCGGAGATTTACTGCGTCTTTATTTACGAAGCTGGCAGCTCGCCGTCGCACATCACCTCCTGATTAGTCTTTATCTGACTGGGTCGAACATCAGCTGTTGCTCAAAGTCCTGCGAGTCACACTGATGTGCTCGGTGCAAAGCCACAGCGATGATCCACAGCACGCGTTGTGGTTCCATAAATCGTGCGTTTGTGTCGCCAGCGCTTGCAGAAGAAGCAGCTGGACGGTTTGAGCGTTTATCCACCGTTTCAGGGATCTACAGGGATGGTTATATGTAGATTATTTTACCCAGAAGAGCAGCAGAAGAGGATCAATACATTTGGACAATAACTGAACAATGTGGCCCGAACACCTGCCACACGGTCAATAAAACCAACAGGCATTCATCGTACGGATGACGTGTTAAGCCGGTATATTCAAGCAACGGTCCAAAACTCAAACAGTTTACTTTCACAAGAGGAGAAAAGAGAAAGGAGGAACTAGCTAAAACTGGTCGACAAACATCAGCAGCATTCCAGAATTCATTTTCTACTCAAACTTAATTAACTTTTACAGGGAGTCAACTACAAACTAATTAACGCCAAAGACACCATCCGTGTTTGTGCGTTTTGTTCAGCAGATGGAGTTTAACCTGAAACAGCAGCTCACTTGTCTGTTATTCTGCTCTGAATGCAACCAGGTTAGAGATTTATTTCGCCGCTTTATATCGATTTAGGATCGATCCAGACCCACGAGGCTGCAGGTGGAGCCTCGACCGTCTTTGCTTCATTAATAAATCATAATTTAAATGTTTCTGCGTCGCCCTGTGAGCTGCAGCGGTTCGTCGGGCCGCCTGTGGATCAGCGCTCCGCTAAGCCCTCATTTAAAGCCCATCCACGATCCTGCATGTGTGTGTTCACGCTCGCATGCCTTTGTGAGTGTGTGTGTGTGTGTGTGTTTAATCCCGAGGCGTAAAATGGTGACTCCTGCCTCTCGGTTTCCTCGCTGCCGTTCAGAGTCGTGCTGAAACAGGCCCGCTGAGTCACGCCGTAGGAATCGCACTGATCCAGACCACAATAATGAATCCGTGTGAGTCAGGAGGATTCAATCAGCTCTCCGGCGTGAGTCACGCTCGCCCGTTCCGTTTTACCGTAACACCGCGCGTCGCACCCAGAGGCGTGTTTTACTTCAGCGCGTGGTTTCCAACACGTTCAAGAGCCCCAAAAACACGACTTCCAGCACCGGTTTCCTGCTAAACTGCCACCGTTTGTAGGATGTTTGTGTTTTATTGGCAGATTTGTTAACGTTTTGCTTTAATAAACAACTTCTTTGGTTTACTGGGAAGTTTGCTGGACTACGGCGACAACAAATCATTTTAAAGGGAGGCTAAACTATTGATTAATCGATTACTTGTTGGGTTTTGGCCACAGACAATCAGCCTACTATCACAGAGGAGGAAAGAAAACAGAAATAAATAAAAACACGCATTTAAGAAGCTGCAATCTCAAAATTTGGACTTTTAAAAACACATTTTTATCACCGTTGTGGATAGAAGTCAGCCACGTTCTGACACAAACCTACAACAACAGGCTGATCAATTGATTAAATAATTAAAGAAAGTTCATCATTTTAAATCTTTCTTATTCTGCTGATTCAAGCCTCTCAAATTCTAGAACGTGGTGCTTTCACGTCATTAAATGTTATTTTGACTATTTTTTGGACACATGAGGAGTCCAGGCGGCTGTTTTTCCATCATTTTGAAGGTATTTTATTAACCAAAAAGCTGGCAGACGTGTCTCTAATATAAATGATTGTTAGTTCAGCTCCATTCTATGTAAAAGAGAAGCTAAAACTACGAACACGATCTCCTCTGTTCAGCCGCAGAGTTTCAAAAACAGCATTTCTCGCGTGTTTGACTTCCACATAAATCACAGATAACGGGCCGAATACCCAGAAAAGCCAAAGTGTTCGTCTCCGTCCCGCAGCGTCAACAAAGTCCTTCCTCCGACCTCCAACCCCGAGCGGCCAAACGTGGACGTGGGCTCGTGCTGCGTCGGAGGAGCTGCTGCAGACCGTGTTCCAGGCCGATGGAGGCTTGTCCCGACAGGTCGATGCAGCGAAAAGGGACGGGGAAGGAGGAGATCAAAAGCTGTAGGGTTGTTGTTGTGTCAAGGTAATGATGACAGCCTCTGGAGTTACCGTCAGATGGGGGAAGATGTTCCGTCTTTACCGAGCTGGGAGGGGATCCGGGCCAAGTCCCCGCTCTGCCCGGACAAAAAATTAAAAAAAAAAAACAAAACAAGCTGTTCCGACTCCAAGAACGCATTCGGGACGGACAACAAACATAAAACCGCCAGTTTCGGTTTCACACGAGTACAAGCTGTGATTACCGCGCTGCCGAGGACAAACAAGAGCTGAAATATGTGTGCAGTTAAACATCACCCCAACCAGCAGGGACCGGCCGAGGCAAAGGACAGAGCAGCGCCTGAACTCTGGTTACATAACCAGTCCACATGAACACCAGCTCCCACGGCGACTTTACTGCTGGATCCTGTCAGTGGAGGCTGAACAGATACTCACTACAAGTATTTACTACAAAAGGTTTTATCATCACCAATATCAGTTTAGTGCCACGAAATAAGGTTGTGCTTTTGGGGGAAAAAGATGAAAAGACAAATGAGATGGGATACAGTAGGAGCATGAAACCCCACCAGCAGGTCTGACAGGCATTCGACGTAAAGATTATCTGATGCTGAGCTTTCCAACAGTCCTTGAACTCATCAGCAAATACTTCTATTTGATGCAAATTGCAAAAAACAAACTGCTTGCTCTATCCAGATTCTGTAAAAAAACAAAAAAACTCTGCCCTTTCTGGTGACTCAGCTGTGACCAATGTGACAGAAACATGGGATTTTCCAGTTAAACCACAGATAAGACTGGAATGATACTGAAAACTTCTAAAGTATGCAGAACCAACATATTGAGTCAGGAAAAAAAAAGTGTTGAGTCCAGTTTTTCAACACAAAAGACTCCTTTTTCCCTGTTTTTTGTGATATAGGTCATTCTGACTGTTTCCAAAATGGTGCACGACATTAGAAAATGAGCCCACAGTGAAGAAAGATGTCAACAAAAAAAAAAAAAAAGGCCTGGAAACTGCTCAGCAACTTGAAGCACACTGACACCACTAAAGCATCATTCATCCCCGTTTGTTTTTGTGTTTTAATACATCATGTAAAAAAATAAAAAAACCTCCCTGAACAACCTTTGCGTATGAAATGTGCTGTACAAATAAACTCCGCCACACTGATTCAGTGCGTGTGAAACCCTGTGGAAACACAAACAGCCTCGGAGGACAAACCCTCGCGTTAGGCCTCCGTGTGTTCACAACAAACAGCGCTAATGGCTTCGGCGGCCAAAAACCGACTACGTGCTCCGCAGCAGAGCTCAGAGGAAGAAAGCTGGAAGAGTCCTGAAAAACCCAGAATAAAAACAGTAGACGCACAACAAAGCCCTGTGAACGCATCCATTAGGCCTCCTAATACTATTTATTCTAACAAAATCAGGCGTTTAAAAAGCCACTCGTGCCCCCAACAGACCACCATCTCGTCCTCGGCTTAATGTGCAACAGCTGATAAGCAGCCGGATGCGAGTCGCAGCCAAACCAAAACGGATTAAATGGAAAGAAATGGGAACCCAATATTTCCGTTTGTGGCACTTTTTCCATTTCCGCAGCGAAAAGGGTTGAAGCGTTTCCAAGACCTTCTTCTTCCTCCTCGCTGAGCTAAATCAATTATTTGATTTCTGTCTGACTTGTGCCAGCGACAACCGCCATCCAAGAGGACTTTAAACGGAGATTATCGAAGAGATAAACTTTTATCAGGACTCTGGTCGGACCACGGAGGTCATCCAGCAGCTGAACAGAGCAGCTCTTTGTTTCATGGAAGCTTCTTCTCGTCGTGATGCAACAAGAACGTCCACAAAGCTGCAGTTTGAGGCCGCCGACCAACACGCAGTAACGGTTAAAAACAGCTCTGGATCTGAGTTAGACAGAAAGGAAACCAGCTTCACAAACCTGCAACGGAGTTTACCGTCACAGAGGAGGAAAGAAACTAGAAAACGAAATTAAAAAGTTTTGTACCGTTTGTGGCCTCTGCAGGTGGATTAACGTACCTCAAGTGGGTCTGTTTATACTGCCTTCATCTAATATTAATTTTATTTATAAAGCACTTTACACCTGAGCACAAAGATCCCTCCAATAAAAGGACTTACAAAACAAAAAGTTAAAAAAAACTAGAGCCAAGTGTGCACCTTTAGCCCAATAAAACAAACACGAAAAACAAAGCTTGCGGATCAATTTCTAGGGTTTTTCATGTTCTAAAATACTCCAGATATTCTGTGATTAATAAGGTAACAGCCTTAATATTTATTATCTTGAATGATCTGTTGTTGGGGGTTTAACCCTGAAGATTCAATAGCACTCATTTTACTTTTCTACTGGAAAGCACTAAATTTGGAAATAAATGCAAATAAAAAAGTGCCGAGCTCACAAACACAGGTCAAGTTTAAGCGAAGGAACTAAACTACACACGAGATGCAAATAAAAAGCCCACACAAGGCAAATTATCTGACATAAGAAGCCAACAGAAGCAGGCTTCCCTTCACACCTCGGCCCCTGTTTGTCCTGCACATCTCAGCGTGGAGGTCCTCGGCCCGCCGCTGAAAGCAGCCTGTCAGGACACCCGCCGCCCAGCCTTCGGGCCCGGCCCTTCCATTGACGCCAAACAAAGCCGGTGGACGCCTCGAGAGCATATCAATGACCGAGGTAACCGGGGATAAGCCTCCAGCAGCCTCCCTTCATTAAACCGGGGAAACAATCCCTCCATCTGCCGACGCAGAGCGGGGCATCTGGTCCTTTCACACGGCGGCGTGGAGGAGGTACGCCGTGTGAAAAGGCAGAACACAAGCACCAGCACGCAGGAATGTGCTTCCTTATTCTGCGACGTGTCCGCCGTCTCTTGACCTCCTCAAGAAAAGCCAAGTCTTGTTGTTCTCCAGCACCTCGGGGGACGAAACAAACAGAAATAAACGCTTGTTTTTAAACCAGTGTTTGGGGTTTGAAGTGCTCACTCCTCCCTCCTGCTGCTGCCGGCGGACACTCGAACCAGCAGGACTCGTATTGTGTCGCCTCATCTGCTTCCAAGATGCACTTCTGACCCCTGACGCAAGTCTGGCCAGCCGAGGACACACTTCAGGAGCCCAAGACCTCGACTTTACGGCGTCCTTGAGGCGCCAATCACGAGGTCGTCGCTTTGCTAAAGTGGATCCACCTGGACAGGTCTCGTCCTCGTGGTTTATGCTGCTCATTAAGGCCAAAACCACACCTACCTTTGGCTCTGGCAGCCCAGCTCCAGATTCCTTCTACCTCCATCTATCTATAGCACCGTGTCAGGACAGTCACATCCCAACAACCTGCAGACGGAGCACGGGCTGCACGTTAATGCATCACCAGATACCCGAAGGTTTAACTCAGCTAAGACGCCGCACATTCCTTCATGGATGTACGAGTTTTACGGGAATCAGGACGACTGCATGTTTACAGGAACAGGAGGTGTTTTAATGAGTTTCTCTCCAGAGTTGTCGCCTGAATCATTCTGACTGCTGCGTATCAGGATTTATGACAAAATCACAAAAGAAGACGGAAACAAAAACTATTCAAATCAACAAAACATTTGTAATATCATTGTTGGCGTTACTAGTCTGCCTAAAACGCACTTTCCTCTTTGGAAGATTAAATTATTTACTGTCAGTTGGGTTCAGGAGCTAAAGAGGTGAATGTGGTTGCTTCATCCTTCAACAGAAAGTCAAAATATTCTCCGTCTCGTTAGTGGTACATTTCTACTAGAGCTGGTTAATCAACAAGTTGGCAAATATCCAATTAATCCCTACTTACATGTGTTAACAGATTATCCAGCTGGAGATGTTTTAATTTGTCTGGTTTCTTTCCTCCTCTACAACACTAAACTAAATGTCCTTGGGTTGTTGGGAGACTGAAACACTGATTCAAAATTCACATCCCTACTTCAGACGGCAAACAACCCATCAACAAGTTTAAAATGTATTTTTAATGTGCTGAAGACGGCTGCTTTAATGAACTCTTCTTCAGATTTTGGGTTAACTACAAACACAGCAGCTAAAGCGTCCACACCTGAGGCTCGTAGCATTCTGACCAAACTCACAAACAGAACATCATTCCTCAGACACTGAGGTTCACTAACAGAGCAGCTACATGACCGAGGAGACGTCCGTTTCTACGGTGAATAACGTGAACGCCTGTGTCGGAGTATCAGCTAAAACAATGAGCATGCTGTACCCGTCAGAAAACAAATATTACTCAGAACTTTTGTGGCGTTTCACCCTGATAATGTCGTGAATCACTTTGTTTCTGTCAGACTTCCTGGACTATCTGAGATAAGACAGTCGGCCGGCTGAGGTCGATTCAGACTACCCCTGATAAGCCTAATTGAGTTTTGATGGGCACCTCCTGAGGGGGACGTCCGATCTTATCGACGCTTTTATTGGTCACATCCTCCCGCCAGCGGGACCATTTCCCTCGTGATGGCGGACAAATAAGTCGAATGCATGTGGCGAGTCAAGCGTCTTCCATCCATGAGCTCTTTGATGCGAGTCCCTCAGGCGGACGTATCGCTGCCTTGGATCAAAGACTAAATGTGAGGAGTTTCCATCGCTCCAGAGATCGGCCTGCGGCGTTAAAGGGCCGGAAGTAATAAGAGAAAGGCAGGAAAACAGGAAATATGCGTCCAAGACAAATCATCCCTGTGTCTAATAAAAGCCTGAAGAGAGGCATGAATATGAATCGGCCGGTAAACAACCGAGCTATTGAGACTTATTTTGGAAAAATCGCTCATTAACGGCCACAATAGCAGCCATTCATGTCCAGTGGAAAGTTGTGGCTTGGTCCAGTTTCCACTTCAGAAACCTTTTAAAAATAAAAAAAAAAAATGATGCAACTTAAATGTAATCTACTTCCAACACTGATTAACACAAAGTCAACACGGAGTCACACCTGATGATCGGATCTCTGCTCCTCAGCCTCATTCAGCTCTCAGTAATGCAGAGTTCAGCATGAGTCAGGAAGAAAACGCTAACAGAAAGAACCGTCTGTTACTGATCAACCTGCTGAGGGAGCGACTGTGTACTCTGATTAGAGTTTAAAGCACCACAAGTATGCACTTTCACATCTTTGGAACTGATTTCAGTGATATTGTGAAGCAAAAATGCCAAAGACGAGCTGATTTTAGCTTCCCAAATGTGAGCATGTGCAGTTTTTCCTTCGTCGTGTGATAGAAACCCGGATGTCTTTGGGTTTTGGGTTGTCGGCAGGACAACACACATGAAGTCATGTCACTTTGGGCTTTTTACAGTTTCTAATATTACAAAACAAAGCAATTAAATGATTATTCAAGCAAATAAACCAACTGCTCAATTAAATAAAGCTGTTGCCTTAGGAGCAAGTAAATAAAAGTCAACACTAGCCTTCTGGCTGACAGTGTAAAGTTAGCACAAGCAGCCAATTAGCTTAGCATAAAGACTAGAAATAGGGCTAGCCTGGCTTCGTCCACGTGGAATAAAATCCATGTAGAGAAAAAATGTTTTAAAGTCTGGAACACAGACATTAAAGGAAGTGCTCGCCGGTTCCCCGATCCCGGTCCACATGCTAAGCTAAGCTAACCATCTCCGTGCTTTAGATGTAAAGCTGTGAGCAAGCTCCTTTAGCTGCTGCCTTGGAGGAGATGAAGCTCGTCCGGTGACAGCGAGTTTGGCCGACTGAGGAATGCGTCTCCACGTGGGTCGACTCTGTAGCCAAAACCTCGGCTACGCAGCCGGCCGCCGCATTCCTGCGTCGTCTACGGTGGAGCCAAAGGCCTTCGATGCACATTCAGACACTCGATGGGGAGCCGAAGCCAAACCACCGAGTGCTGCTGTTATGGTTCCTCGAGGTTCATGTTCGGACGTCCTGCAGCGAGATGGCTTCAGCGAGCATCGTAACTCCTCTCTCATGATAATGAGCACGTTGAACCCTCTGAGCTCCAGTTTCTGGGGGTTGCACACTTTCCCTCTCACTGTTGTGTAAAGTCCTGCACCTCCACGGCTACACAACATGGAATAAAGTCGTATATTTGATCATTTCTTTTGCACGACTGGAATCCACATGCACCAGATTCTTCCAAGTGCCCACAGCTGTTACTAATATGGGGGAAAACATGCAAGCTCCACATATTTTACAGCCTGGACAATCTTTTTCACACTACAAAAGAAGTTGCACCATGCTAGATGTATCTCCAACAACGTGCTCCTCTGTTCACCGGTTCTGAGCCGTGCTGCATTGATTTATCGATCCAGTGGGTTTGATTTTCCTCTCGTCTGAGGAGCGCAGATCTTTTGTTTTGAGCAGAATCTTTTTCATGCATTTGGCTTGTTTTTAAGAGAACTTCTGAAGTGATGCTGACTGAATATCATGACTTTACGCTCAGGTTCGGTTACTTTTCCAGACGGAGCTGCACGTCACTGATGATTCAGTCAGTTTAGTTCTGCAGATTAAAAAAAGGAAAGCAACCTGCCAGCGGGTTTTGAGGTTCAGAGGTTGTGGGTTTTAGGGAGGGACCTACATCACCCAGCATGACGCACACACAGCTCGTACTTTGGGGAAGAAAATCACATAAAAAGGAATTCTCTTTATTTCTACACTAACAAGTCTGATCCTCCACTGTTAGCATTTGGTCCACTTCATTGAGTCCCTCGGCTAAAACCAACAAAAGATTAAATTCCAATCTAATGGCAGCTCTGTGACTTCATCACAAAGGGAAACGCTGCTACACACTCGCAGACACACACTCGCATAAAACCACGGCGAGTTAATCATAGCGGAGCTGTGTGGATTCGGACAAGGCAGCCTCTGTAGTCCACAATAGGTTTAGTGGCTGAATGAGCCACTGGTGGTCTACAGTACAGAGGTAGACCTCACACACTGGGATGCACACGGCGCTGCAGACACACACACACACACACACAACATGACACTGGGCCACATGTACACACACCCTAATGCCGACGCACACACCACATCAAAGCGGCGCTGCACTGTTGAGATGCATTTGTCAGGAAGGATGTCTGAATAAGGGGAAGCCCTCATGCCACCCAAAAGCACTGTGATCTCTGGTGTGTGTCTGTGTGCAGGTACTGTATGTGGTGACGAAGACGCACAACTCGGGTCAGCTTGGCCTCGCTTGCTGGAAGTGAGTTTCCACAAAAACACAGCAAAGAGAAGTTCTACCCAACAAGGCTTTACCAAAGAAAGGCTGCAAAAACCACCACGATGCAGAAGAAACGATCTGCTGCCTGTAAATCAAACAGCTGGAAGTGAGCTTCTACACGTCAGCAGCAACACAAACATCTGAAACAGAGTGTTGTGAGGCTGCAGATGGTTCTCTGAATTACTCATCTGATGTTTGAGTGTAAAATGTGAAAATAGTGATCTTTAAAATCGGTTGTTTCATTACAGAACTTACACAGAAAAGCAACAAAAGGGCCCAATTTAGAGGCAAATGTCCTAAAATGTCTTTGGATAATGGTGGCAGCTCGAGTCCACAATTTCAAGGTTTGTGCACAACTAAAAGCACAAACTGCTTTTGATTTTGTCCTCTTGGTCATATAAACGAAGCAGGTTTTGATAGCTAACACGCGACAGATCGAATAGTTAACTGAATAAACGAGAGAACAACTTGTCAGTAGTTAAACAGCACCATGATGGATGCCTTCGAGAAATCAAATCAACATAACTTAAGTTGTGGCAGCTACAGTACACTTATCTGAGATTTGTACTGAGAGCTCCAGCTGCACAATGCAATCTACTGTTTTGTTGTTTTTTTTCCCCTAAAGCACCTTGAAATAAAGTTTATTATTGTAACTCATGACATGTTTGCAGCTTCCCCGTTTGGATTTGGTCAGCTGAATCAAGCTGATTATAATGATGTTGAGCCTGTGAGAATTTTTTAACATTTCACAAACTGAAAACCCAACTGGCAGATTAATCGATAGCAAACCCACCAGCTGCATTAGAGATGTGAAATCAATGTTATTGGCCGTCTGGGTTCTGCTGGGCGGAGCGTTCTGATCAATACTACTCTCCTTTTTTCACGGCCGACACATCTGTTGAACTCGGGAGAAAACACTGGCGGCGGCGGTGATGGCTGCTAACAGTCTGGCTCCGGGCCTGGAACAACCATCTGTCAGAGGAGACGCGAGTGTCCAGTGACGGCAGAGAACCACATCAAACGGCCTCGCGGATCAGTTTCCCAGCCGGGCTCATGCGCCTCTTTATCTGCACCGAAAAACTAGACGACGATATCGGCTTGTTTGGATACGAGGGTTAAAAGTTTGTTCGGACTGAAGCGCCTGCTGAGCTGCTGGTGTGCAAGATGGATAAACGTTGGCGTGGTGTTGCAACGAACAACTAACTCTCTAGAAACCACCACAAACCGCTTTATTAATCAAATTTGGGTCTTTCTTAAACGACGATGTCAAGCTTTGGACGTCTCCAGATCCTCAAATACAAGAACTTCACATTTTTCACAGTCACACCTCAGAGTAAACAGAAGATATTTTGATTTTGGAGTGTTTGTTAAATAAAACAAGACGCCTAAAAGATGCATTCTGGCTTCTGGAAACCAGGAAGAGTGATCCTAAACATAGAGTAATTATTTTCATTATTAATTCATCTCCAGCTTAGTTTCCTGGTTGTCTGGGAGATAAAATAGCAGGAAGATGGCAAAAAATAACCGCCTTCATGATCTCCCAGCTGTCCATTTTGACCGAAACACAATTAAAAAAAGCTAATTTTAACAATTTGCTGCTTTACTTTCAAATAAGAGGCCAAACTTGGGCGGATAAATATGTTTTTGTGGGTTACGACTGTGAAAATAGTTCCATTTGGGTCCAGACTATGTTCAAGGCTCAAGATTTAAAGCCTGTTTTATTACTTAAAAAAGAAAGAAATGTACTTTTCAGGATGATCACTTAACCAGCGCTTGCATTTAAAGACCTATATATCACGTTTTATCACTTCTCTCCAGCTCTACATACCAGCAATTCCCAATAATGTCGATTTAACACAACTTATGTGAATTTTTTACGTCACACCAGAGGTCGGGAACAAATGCACTGGACGTTTTCCAGCTCGAAATCTCACACAAAAAGCATTTTATGAGTTACTCAGCAGCCCACAGCGGAGCTTTGTGATTATAATCTGACACTTAAACTGCCTGTTTTTGCTTTATGTCGAAGTAGAAAGTGGCTCAAAAAAAAAAAAAAAAGTCAGATGAAAGTGATATAACCAGAATAGGAGGGGTTTTACGGTCGACTTCTGCCCCGAATGTATTCATATAGTTCCCGGTACAAGTGCCAGAATATGTAGCGGTTGAAAAGAGGTGGAGGGAGTCGGGGGATCAGATTCTCCATCGCGGGCAGGAAGGACAAAAACCTCCTCTCTCAGTGCCAACATTCCTCGGCCCAAAGGGATTTTATAGACCAGCGGACAGCAATGCAGGAACCATTATTACATCCTAGTCATACTATTTATCATGCTCCCCTCCTTTCCCCGCAATCTTTTCACCGCGCCGGCTTTCACTGCACCCCTTCATGCAAAAAGAGAAACACACACACACACACTCACAAGAACAACTTCCTTAAAAAAAAAAAAAAAAAAGCCTGGCTCATTCTCGTGCAAATGATTGGGGGGCTAAATGCAAAACCAGTCACATTCCAACAAGATATAACAAATGGACTCGGCCCCGCGGCTCCAAAGGCAACAAGCTGAGGTTTGGTGGTGCAACATGGATTAGCTCCCCCAGGAAAAGAGGATTTTTTTTAACCCTGATTAACTGCCACAGTTGCCACCTCGAGCACATTTGGTAAATTAGCCGCGATGCTGCTAATTGAAATGAAAACCACGTTAAAAAAAAGATCAAACAATTAGTCCAAGAAGTCAAACATTCTCCGTTTCTAGACTTTTAAATAAGTTGGGTTTTTTTCCCCCCATGTTTGTGTCAGACTGACTATATTCTGGTGTTTAAATTACAAAAAACAAGCCGCAAATTAGGTGATTAAATAAACCTCGTCAAAATTTATCAGTGCCAGAAATGCAAAAAAAATGAAATTATTATATTTTTCAACTCAGTCACTCCAATCCAAACTAATCATGTAGCTTTCCGTTTGATTAAAGTCACTTTTATTTATTTTAAATGCCAAAAATAAACAGTTTGCTCGACCCAGATTCTGTTAAAAACAAAAACTTTTGTGCTTCTCCGCAAAACCACGAAGCCGTTTCTGAGTAAGGTGTGAACCGCAGTCGTGTGACAAAAATTCAGGAACTTTCAGCTGAACTGCAGGCTGTGTTCACAAAATCAAAGTCAAAACATACATATTGACTCCAGACTTTTTTCATTTTTTATAAAATTGTGCTTTTTGTCCCTCCACAGAGGTGCTGGACTTTATATTGGAGCCAGAAAACGAGCCCACAGCAAGTAAAACTGTGACGGAGCAAAAGGAAAACATCCAGAAAGTGCTTTAAAGTTCAGAGGGTTAAAACAAACGTCCTGTACTTTCCTATCTTTCACCTTCACCCTGGGCTGTGCAGACTGAGTGACTTGTGGCCATACATGGGCAGGAAATGCTGAGGTCAATGAAAAAAAAAAAAAAAAAAAGCATGAAGAACAGGATTTGTTTGGCCGGCTCTATCTCGGACAAACTGATAAAACTGCACACGGGGCTTCGTTGGCCAAACGGTCGACTACGCTGGGCAGCAGAGAGAGACTAAATGAAGCAACAACTTCCTCAAGGCATCCAAAAAAAAAAAAAAACCCAAAGCATTCCTGTCGTGCTTGTGGTTCCCAAAAACCCCTTTCTTGTATTCAGAGCACGTCCTATTGTCAGGTAGCAGAACATTGTTATCGATTAGCTGGGAACGCCAAAACCCACATACCAATAATGACCTCAGTGGGAAGAGAGAAGAAAAGGCTGCAGGGAGGGATTGTCATAGCTCAGAGGCTAAGTATCCATCAAAGGGAAGAGCAACAAGAAAGAGAAAGGGGAGAGAGGGGAGGCCAGCGTCGCAGCAACAACTCACCCAGGAGGCAAAAGCCAAAATCTGGAGCTCGTGTGGGGAGCAGCCGAACTGGGAAGGAGCATGTTTTGGTGGCCACAGTGGGTTCAGATGGGAGGAAGGAGTGGTCGGGTAGGTTGTCTGAACATTTAGAAATCAATAAACCCAACCGTGAAAGTTGCAGACGCCACTCATCAGGCGCTTACAGTGCAGTCCTGACATCCGTTTGAACATTTACTGACCATCTAGAATTAAAACTACCTTGGTCAAGAAGCACACTTTTGGCTAGTTTGACTTCTAACCAGTCAAAGCTTCGTTTATGGAGACTTGTGGTTGAAGTTGACTAGAAGGCAGCTCTGATGTGGTGGTAAAAAGGCGAGCCATGTGCAGAAAGAGCTGCAGCGCCTTAGTATGTTTGGAAAGCAAGCTACAGATATCTGCATCGTCGTTTTGCAAACTCTAATTCAAGCTAGCTGTATTTACATTCCAGCTGATCAGAATTACGACTTTAAACTTAAAGAATCTGAACTGGACGGCGTAGATGTGTTAAACTGAGCTAGAATCAAGCTGTAAACGTCTGAAACTGGAATTAAAATGAGTCATAACTCAGCGGCAGATGTCTGCAATGAGAAACACATGAACGGTGAAGCGAAGCATGTGACCGAATATCTGAGATGCTCTTTTTAATCAGGAAGAATTCAATTACAGATAACTGCAACACACACTGAACCGGCTGGCCACAGGAGTGTCCCTTGTGAAAAGGCCTTGCAGCCCCATTGAGATCCCTCCAAGTGTGCAAAATCTTCAAGAGGGCCGGTCAAGGTCACCAAAGGTCACATTCCAGAGGGGAAATCAAAAAAGAAGAGGAGGAGGAGGCGGAGAAGGGAGGAGGAGGAGAGGCTACGTAGCTCTGAGGAATGTAACAGACTGCAGGTCAACCTGACCGCCGGTGGAGAAGGCCGACGAAGTTCAGTCCTTCGAGGGTCCGATGGGAAACTTGTCACGCCGACACTCACTCCTGTGAAAAGCTGCAGCCTTTAAAATGATTTCAGGCTGCCCCAGAGTAAAAAACATACACGTCAGGCACGCGGCTAAACCTGCTTTTACACCATTTGTAGTGACCAGCTGGGCCGACTGGGGGGCAGGGTGCATGTGTTTGTATGTGGGTGGCATCCAACCCAGCCTACAGCATCACTGCACCAACTCCTGTGGATGTAAATAACAGCTCTACAACTACGACTGAAACACTCTTGGTTGAATATTCTTGGTATGCATCAGTCTCCAAACAAAAACAAGCACAGTTTAGTTGACCGATTGCTCAGAAAAAAGGATTAAAAGCAACAAAAAGCCCAAACAACAGTTAGAAAAACTCATTGTGTGCAAACACTTTAATCAAAACATGGTTCAAACCCTAAAAAGCAATAAAATTCCCACGACAATGCATCACCCGTGTATTTTAAATCACAAACCTTGATGCACATGTGGGTAAAACGCACAGTAATGAGCTGCTTAACAAATTCTTGTCAAATCCAAGCTAGCAAACAGCTTCATCCCCACAAAAAAGTCCTTGTCACATTTTCCAGAGCTGAAAATTAAACATTTGAAATATCTTCTTCTCATGTGCTGACCAACAATCTGAAACCCAAACAGTTTGCAAAAGCAGAAGACGAATACAACCATTATACGTTTTGTCCGTTGCCTGTAAAGCGCTCTGAAATCCGTTCGATTTGTTTGAAAAGTGCCAAGCAAATAAAGCTCGAGTTACTGATTGACGAGAAACAATGGCTTAAATCAACAACAAAAAAAACCCTGAAACGACAATGAAATGCATTCCTTCCATGTGCTATTGTCAAAAAGCACAGTTCAGGAGGCTGAGAAAGCAAGAAAATGAGCAAAATACTACATCATAAGTACATTTCAAACTGTAGACCTTGATGAATCACATCCGTGAGCACTTATTTTGGCTAAAACATAAAGTCTGAGCCAATTCAAGCAGGCAAACAACCGTTTTCTACAGTTTGGTCAATAAACCAGCAGAAAAATAACAGAATAAAATCATCGTCACATTGAGCAGAGCTGAAGCTGCCACATTTATAAAGCCGACCAACAGTCCAAAACAAATACCACCAGCAGATATTGACATTTAAGAAGCTGAAACGAGCAAATACGCTGCGTTTTTGCCTGACATCACACCAACAGACACCAATCCAACTGCAGGAATGTTTATATCGGTTGCAACAGGTTAGCTGCCTGTAAAAATAAACCTGCAGATTCAGTCCTATAGCATACTGCCAGCTCGCTCCGATCACACAGGATCACATGGCAGCTCTTTCCTTTGCGTTGAAGGGCGGGAGGGGGTCAAGGCCAGACCTTCTCAGGTGTTTCAACAACAAGCATATAGGTGGCAGGATATAAGTGCACCAAACAGAATAAAAGCAGCGTCACGTTAAAAACCAGCAGATTGAGGAACATGTCAGCAGGCTGTGGTTCACGCTGGCTTCTCTCTACGCACAAATTCTTTTGACATTAAGTCAACTTCTTGCAGCACAGTTTGTTTACTCCTCATCCCCAAAGGTTCCCAAAGGACGCTAGAAATGTGCAACAGTCTGTGGTGGGAGAAGTATGCAGAACCTCAAGTAGAACCAGGACTACTACTACAGTGGAAAACTACGTTATCATGTAGAGAGTACACATTCTGTAGCGTCACAATAAAGTAAATAAAGTAAAGAATTCACCATAATTCAAGGGCTGCAGCTACTGATTAGCCTAATTGATGATTAATCAGTGAGTTGTTTTGCCTGAAGTAGTGAAAAATGTGTCACGTGTCTTGTTTTGTCCACAAACAAACAAAAAAAGAAGTGTTTCAGTCACAGAAGATGGAAGAAAACACAAAATATTGACTTTTTTCCCCCAAAAAAAGTTGCTCAAACTGATATTATCCAATTAGCTGGCAATTAGTGACTAATTGGAGTCCTAGTCAGTGATGATCTGAGGGTGGTAATCAATTAACAGTTTAAAGTAAAAGTTAATGCAGAACAAAGTGAGTTCACAACGTGGACACACTTCAGTAAAACTACTACTAAAGTTAAATCCCTCCAATAGTTCAGCATTAATTTAGATTTTAGAAGAGTTCCAACACAGCATCTATATCTGTGAACGTCGGGTTACGTCACACGTATCGATCAGCGCCGATCAATAATCAATGTTTGCGCTAAAACAGCCCAAAAGTCGCCGGAGCAGCGACCTGCCAGCTCTGCCCCCTTACCCGGGCCCCTCTCTGGATAATAGCAGCCGGCTGTGGAAGCCTCTGAGCCCCTCTCCCCCAACCAGCTAACCACACCAACCCACCAACTAACCCAACTGGTCACTCTAACCGGTTAGCGAGAGTTAAATCACAGCGGCGCTAACGGCTACAGCAACAAGTAGCAGCGCACTTTAGCTAGCCGCAGGCGACGAATAACAAGTTTAAACCGGTTTTTTAAAAACAACTCGGTGAAACTTACCGACTCTGAGAACACGGAGGCGGATAAAAGCACCAGGAGGCACAGGCTGAGCATGGCTGCCGGTCCGTTCAGGTGAGAAACAGGCGCAAAACTTTGCTCGATTTATCGCTTTTTTAAAAATAAAAAAAACCCACAGCAGGTCTTCGGGCGGCTCGTCTGTTCTGTCCCGCTATAGTCCAACAAAAAGTCCAAGATGTCCACCTCTTCTTTCTTTTTATCGCCGTTCAGTGCGTCCCGTGTGTCGGCTCTCTCCGGCTGCTGCTCGGCTCCACTGAGGCTCCACACCGGCCCCTCCGCTCTTCTATATATCTGACGTGCCGAAGCCGTCATCCAATCAGCGGCCGCTGTTACCTCCACCCTCCCGCCTCCGTGGCTTTCGGGAAATTTGTCATTCAACAGGTTGGCCACGCCCCCTCCGCTCCCAGCGTCTGACGTGACCCCGCCCTCCGCGTCAACACGGCCGCCATGTTGGTCCGGAGCTGCAGCAACAGGAGACGCCTGTTTCCACATTTAACAGACTTTTATTTAGATTAATTTGTGTTTTAATGAAAACACTAAAACTATTACAGAGTAATGTTCTCCATCTGTGTGTCTGTGAACAGTGTGTAGCTCCACAAGTCCAACCAGGTGAGGTTCTACAGGTGAGCCTCCTCCCAATGGTCAGATTTTGGGGCCAATCAGTGCAAAAGTAGCCCCACCCCAGCTCAGAGTGATCAATCAATCAATCAATCAATCAATCATGATGATATTTTAAAAGCAAACCTACCTTTTGACTGACTTGATAGGTTTTTATTTATTTACCAGTTTTCATTTATTAATTTATTTTAAACACATTTCATTTATAGAGTTCTCCATTTATTCACCCATATTTCCATATTTTTTAATTGTACTGTTTATTGCTTCGTTTTTATTCTGTTAAGCACTTTATTTCTATATCTTTTAATACTAGGTATGTTTTTTTTAAATTTATGTATTTATCTTAATTTATCTTTTATTATTCTTTCCTCGTTGCCTCATGTTTTTCTCCAGTTCTTCAGTTCTAGCGTCTTAGAATCCTTTTATTAATAACTTGACTGTAGGGATGTTGTTTGTGTTGTTTTTATTTTCTGTAAAGAGTTTCTGGTTTTTATGAAGAGTGCCTTAGAGATGAAGTCTGACTGATTGGCTGATTGGAAGGTCGCTGTTTAGACCTTTTAAAGGACGGAGTGTAGCTTTGTGCTGTTTGGTGCAGATGGGCGGCCATGTTGGGGCTTTCTGTCAATGATGTCACATTTGACCTGGGGTGATATTTCAAGGTCAAACTCGAGGTGGAAAAAATGTTGATATCGCCGTTATTTTTAAATGACATGTACATGGATAGAACCTGTTTCAGCTTTAGTAAAAGAAAACACCTGTTCTGTGGTAAGTTGGGCAGAATAATGCTTCACAGGGGCAACTATTTAGTCCCTCTAATTTTTTTTACATGGATATAAGCAGCCGAAATGAGCTTCCTCCAGAGGGTGTCTGGGCTCAGCCTCACAGATAGGTTGAGGAGCTCGGACATCCGGAGGGAGCTCGGAGTAGAGCTGCTGCTCCTCGAAAGGCTCGGAAGGAGCCAGCTGAGGTGGTTTGGACATCTGATTCAGATGCCTCTAGAGAGGCTTCCTCTGGAGGTCTTGCGAACACGTCCACCTGGGAGGAGACCCCAGGGCAGACCCAGAACCCGCTGGAGGGATTTTATCTCTCAGCTGGCCTGGGAACTCCTCAGGATCCCCCAGGAAGGGAGGAGGGAAGTCTGGAATGACCTGCTCCACCTGCTGCCCCCGTGACCCAACCCCGGATAAGCGGAAGAAAATGGATGGATGGATGGATGGAGGTATGGATGGATGGATGGATGGATGGATGAAGGGAGGTATGGATGGATGGATGGATGGATGGATGGAGGTGTGGATGGATGGATGGATGGATGGATGGATGGATGGATGGATGGAGGTATGGATGTATGGATGGATGGATGAAGGTATGGATGGATGGATTTTGTACATTTTGGTCATTTTGATTTTCATTTGAATCAGAATCAGAATTTGCTTCCATCACAGTGGCGCCCATTCAAAGTGCTAGAAATGTAAACATCAGAAGAAAAGTGCAAGAAAAACCACATTGGACCAGAACAATACAAATATAAGTATAAACAACAGTAGATTTATATATTAGCTTCATTCTTGTTTCATCCAACAAAACCTAAAAACATTTTCATCTAGTTTACACAAGGTTTTGAATTGTTATTTTTATTTCTCATCTATGAATCAGAAACGACTGTCAGCAGCCGGGTGGGAAAAAAGAAAACGTATTTTAAGACATTAAAAAAACACATCTCTAAAAAACAAACCCTCAAAATATCAACAGGAATAAATTCAGAAGGTCTGGTGAGTGTAAGAACTCCTACTGATGACGGTGAGTCAACACCGTGATGTGTGTTTTGGATGTTTTCGTCCAACGAGGCTGAAAAAAGGGAAAAAAAAGTTTTTTTCTGAGTTTTTTCACTCCGACAAAGCGCTCTGATTGAACCACGGCTGTTCTTGGCCTCCACATTCTTTGTTCCAGTTTTCTTTCGACCTCATTAAGAGAAGAAAAGCTTTGTGTGCTGACGCCGGTTCAGTCGACGGGAAGCTGCTGCTGCTGCTGCCTTCGGGGCTTTTCTGCTGCTTCATGGAAACTCTTCCAGTGACGACATCTTCCGGTAAATTTCCTCCCTTCCTCTTTTTTTTTTTTTCCCTCTTTCGCTTTCTTTCCCTCAGCGTAAAACACACACATGATTTCACTCGGTGGAAACTCTTGTGTTTTGTTTTCCCTCCCGCCGGCTGCTGGCCGACGTGTTGCTTCATGTTCATGGATTCAGGTGGAGGTTGTTTGTTGTGTAACAGTTTGCTGCCGACCGTGTTCGTTATCGGGAAACTAACGATCATTTATGATGCTTTAAGTGTTTTATGAGCCTCAATCAACAACAGCTTGACTATGAACATTATTACAGGGAAACGAAACTTCATGGATTTGACTGAGTTATTAAAACATTTGTTCATTTTCTATTTTCCCAACATGAGGTTATTTAAACTTTATTAGACGAATAAGAAGAAAAAAGCTGAATCACTTCAGAGACCTTAAAAACATAAAACTAATGTTATAATAAATAGAAGTAACTTTTTTAAAAAGCTGCAGGTATTTTTTATTTGTTTATGTTTTATTAAAACAAGTTACAGGTAAATAGAAGCATTTTTCTCAGCATGAACACTGTACCGGCTAAAGTCAAACTGTATTCATTAGTTTTCATTAAAACTAAAATAAATAGAAGTATTTTTTTCATAGCATAGGCAAGACATAGTTTCTGTTTTACTTTTATTATTTTATTACGTTGTTTTTTGTTTTGTTTTGGTTTTTTGTTTTGGTTTTAAACAAAACAAAATTCCAAATTAATTAGTATTTCCCCTCCACTGTTATCACTGTATTGGCCACTGGGAAATCATGTAGGAAATAAAT
>NW_007577927.1:113801-119714 GCF_000690725.1 Stegastes partitus
TTCTGAATCACCACTGTGTGGTTCTGAACCGAGCTGATGTTTTGGCTTCATGTGTTTTACGACCAGAAAGCGAAGCTCCTCTCAGGCTCAAAAGGGAAAGTCTGCTCACCGGCCTGAAGGCAAAGTCCACGTGAACGTGGGCTTCAGTAGTCGCTCATAACTCCGATGGCATTTAGAAAGGTCTCCTGATGGCGCAGAAAAGAGAAGTAAAAGACAAAGCAGCTGTGTCACTGCATGACGAGGTGGAAGCCTCAAAGGCCACGAGTCAGAACCCACGACAACACCGTGTTCAGGAACTGGAAAGGCAAACGAGCTTTCAATTGAGCTGCTCAGAAAGAAGAAGTCAGACTGTGAGGTTCAATAGAAAGGAAGGAGTTTAAAAAAAGCCCAAAGTGACAGCAGGAACGACATCATAAAGGCTGGGATTCCTCAGAAGAAGTTTCATCACATATCAGAAGGTTGATTTAGTTCAGACTGAGACTCATCTGACTCGAGGCTTCTGTCAGTCGACTGTGAACCAGCAAGGTTCATAAAATACACGTTTTATTAACTACAAAGTAAAACCAAGAGTCTGTTCTGTCTCACAAAGTCACTCTGAAGTCGACAAAAATGATTTCAAACTTCTCTCTAGCAGAAAGATAAGCTGTAAAATGTGCGTTTTATTCCTTTATGCATTGATTAATTATCAAAAAACACATTTAAATGTTTGATTTAAAATTCTTTCAACATAAGAAACGAACTCCACCAGAGAAAAAAGGGCTGCTCTTGTCTTTATTGTTCTAGTTTATGTCTTTACTCCTCAACTTTTACTTTGTTTTAAAAATATTCTTAGTTTAGTATTTAGTTTTCTCCCCTGATTACTGAACACAAAGAGCTCACTGGAGTCAGATTCCTTGTTTACGATTACAAACTTGGCAAATAAAGTTGATTCTGATTCAACAGCTGCTGCTGCTGCTCTGCTAAGCTAGGCTAGTTAGCTTCTATCTGCTGCTGCTCTGCTAAGCTAGGCTAGTTAGCTTCTATCTGATGCTACTTTTGTGCTCAACTATGATTGAAATTTAACTCTTGTCTTAGACATGTGGTAGAGAATGTTAAAGTCTTCAGGCATTTAGACAACTGAGCCCTCAAACTTCTAGAAGCAGTAAAAAAAAAAAATGTGGCTACGTTAGCTTTAGCTAGAAAGCTAAATCTTTTCAAATTGTTCTGAAACATATAAGATAAGATATTAACAGGTTAGTCATCAGCAGAGTTTGACTTTTGGAAACCTTATTTTGACATTTAAAAAATAGCTACATCACAGTATTTAACATGATTATAGAAACATACAACACGCCTCCAGCTTCAGATCTGGAGCCGACGCACAGTTAATTAAATGAGCTGGAACGTGTTCTTCCTCCTAAATGTCATGTGTCCGTCTGCTGAGGCCCAGAAATGATGGAAAAAGTCCATTAACGTGATCAATCTGGACCCTCCAGAACCAGCTGATTCTCTGAGCGACAACACAGCGCCACCAACAGTTCAGGGTTGAATCCACAGCGGACGCAGGACGATCACCAAACCTGATTCTGTCGTCTGATCTGGATTTAAACAAACAAACAAACAAAAAGACTAAAAGATATAAAATTTACAGAGAAAGAAAGAAAACTGAGAAACGTGATGCACTGGAGAAGCTGCCAGAGGGTTTTACCTCATTAATGAATTAACAAATTATTATCATTAATATTATTAATTACTAGTATAATGTTTTCAGAGACATAAAGTTCTGGACTTGTTTCCGTCTTTGTCGCTTCGTAAATATAAAAACCAGGAGGTCCAGAATCACTTTAACGACTTATTTAAATCCTTTTATTACGCCTCTTGTGTAATAAATAAGTTGTTCTGTGAGAAACTTTGAACAAAAGCCACAGATGACGAGCAGCTGTTTACCATCAACTGGCCGTGGAGGATTTCAGGAGTTGTGTAACGACAGCAGGATCCGTCTGCTGAGGCTGCAGCGCCCCCTGGTGGTCACGGCTGGTACTGCTTCATTAGTCAGTTTACACTTAATGAGTGTGAGTCACATTAAGCTTGATTAGCTATTTTCTTATTATGTATTCAGATTTTAATCTAAATTAGACAAACACAGAATAATTAAACATTCATGTTGGCTGTACCGGGTTTGCTTTTCATCATTTTGCTTCTGACATTTTTGCTTTTAATGATATTTTGGTCATTATGAGTCTCTTCAGGATAAACTTCCATCTGGTTTTGGTCTTTCTGAGTATATTTTCAGTCATTTTTTATCTTGCTTTGGACATTTTGTGTTTGTTTCAGTTATATTTATGTTTAATTTGAGCCATTTTATGTCCTGTTTCGTCAGTTCTTGCCTTGATTTGGTCAATTTGTGTTTTGTTTTGGACGTTTTTTTAGTTGTTTAATCAGTTTGAGTTTCTTTTTGAGAACTGTTTGTGTCATGTTTTGTTTTATTTTGGTCATTTTTCTTTTTGCATCTTACACGTTTTGTTTTAGTCATTTTGCTTTTTTTTGAGTTATTTTGTGTTTTGGTAGTTTTGGCCTCGGTTTGGTCGATTCGTGATTTGTTTCAGACAGTTTGAGTGTCTTTTTGATCATTCTGTGTGTCTTATTTTGGTCATTTACATCTCGTTTTTGTGATTATTTTATATATTTCAGTCATTATGAGTGTGCTGTTGGTCATTGTGCATCTCATTTTGGTCATTCTGTGTCTTGTCTTTGACATTTTGACTGTCTTTAAGTTGATTATGTTGATTTTTTTGGTCGTTGCCATCTTTTTGTGGGTGTTCTTAATCTAATTTCGTGTCTCTTCAGATGTATTTTACATTATGTTTTGGTCATTTTGTGTGTTATTAATCTGCAGCTTGTGTTTGTGCAGCACCAGGAGATGCTGGACGTTCACCACGGCCGCCTGCAGATGGCGCTCTGCTGCTACGTTCTGACTCAGAGGACGGACAGACATCTCAGATTAAACTGTTCCTCATCACTGTGACAGACGGTCGTGTTTTCCGTGATTACAGGTCCTCAGACTTTGGAAACCAACATTCGTGTAAAGTTAAAGCTCGTCTCTTTGTCTCGGTGAGTCCTGATCAGTCAGAGGGAAACTTCTGCTGCACGTGTTTTTTAATATTTACCTCAAACTGAAGCTGAGACTTTAATGATCGTATCAATGACTTTACCTGATTTAAAACTGGCCTCCATCCACATCAACATGTTCTCCTTGTGCAGCGATGAACTGCTCCCACCCGTAGCACCTGTAGCAGCTCCTGGAAGGACCACCTGTCAGAGTAAAGAGAACAGATGGACGAAGTGTGTCGGTCTGTTTTGGTGAACTCAGATTTGAGGTTGTTTTGTGACAAATGATTACAAATCAATCACAGAGACACCAAATAACTGGAAAGAGCCTCAAAACAACCACAAACAGACGTAAAACGACCACAAAGACTGAAAGACGACACAACAAGACGGAAAACTACAACAAACGGGTACAAAACAACCACAAAGTGACGCAAAGCAAATAGAAATAGACACAGAANATAATTTAAAAAATACAAATTACCATTTAATTTAATTTAATTTAATTTAATTTAATTTGTTGGGATTTCTTCCCAACAACAGCTTGTTTCCTCATCTGGTGCTTTGAGCTCACAAACCTGGTCTCAGACTCCAGATGTAAACTTCTGGACTCGTCGGGTTCCAGAACGTTCACTGGTTCACCTGCAAACGTCCTGAGATCCGGATTCAAACACCTGAAGACGAAGCAGACAAAGACGGCAAACAGCCAGAGATAAGAGACGAGAGAACAGCCGGAGATAAGAGATGAAGGCAGGCTGGGAAAACCCAGAATAACGACACGACAACCAGTGTGTGTGTGTGTGTGTGTGTGTGTGTGTGTGTGTGTGTGTGTTCATTACACATCTACACAAACTTTCTTTGCTTTACATAACTTTAAGAGATATATTAGTTACACACATGAAACGAACTGAAGCCTGTCTGTGTGTGTGTGTGTGTGTGTGTACTGAGTGTGTACTGTGTGTGTACTGAGTGTGTACTGTGTGTGTACTGAGTGTGTACTGTGTGTGCTGAGTGTGTGTGTGTGTAGGTGTGTGTGTGTGTGAGATTGCAGGTTACATAAACAAACAAACGGGAACACCTTGTAAAGCGAGCTGCGTGCTGCTGTTCTCATTGTTTGCTGCTGAAAGAGGAAGTCGGACTTTCCAGCGTCTCTTTGTTTACCTGCTTCACCTGGACGCTCACGTGGGTCGTCTCAGGGTTCAGAACCCAGGACCAGTCCAGAATGGACCCAAAGAAACACATTTAGAACCTGTTTACACGAGTGGCTACGAGTCTGTCAGAGTATGGGAGGTTGTGTTGTGTTGCGTCTCCGATCAGGTGAACAAGTGATGATCAACAACAACAGATTTATGTTAACACTCCAGAGACATGAAGGAATGAAACACAACGACAGAGAACACACAGAGGCAGCCGCAGGGTTGTTGTTGTTTGTGTGTCTTTGTGTCTCTTTGTGGTGGTTTTGTGTCTCTTTGTGTCTCTTTGTGGTTGTTTTGTGTCTCTTTGTGGTTGTTTTGTGTCTNACAAAACAACCACAAAGAGACACAAAACGACCACAAAGAGACACAAAACAGCCACACAAACCACCAGCAGCCACTACTCAGTTCCTGGATGTCTCATTTTGCTCATTTCGTGTCTTTAACGTCTTTAATGTCTTGAACCTTTGTGCCAAACACACATTTCTGAGTCACCCCTCGTCTACAGTTTGTTAATTAGCTGCTACTCGGCAGCCCAGCCGTCGGCCTCGTGCTGCCTGTCGGCCTCCCAGAGCCTCTGCAGCCAGATGTGCAGCTCCGTCGGTGCCGCTCGACCGAAGCTCCGGCCGGAGCAGATCCATCATCATGGAGCTGCTGCTGCTGCTGTTTGTCCCCGCCGCCCGCCGCCCGCCAAAGGTCAGAGCATAAGAGGCTGTTTAGTGGCGAATGAAAGGCCGGCCTTGAGGCGGCGAGCGAGGGGCCGCGAGGAAATGAGCGTGAAATGAATGTCACATTGAAATCAAAGGCGGGAAGATGAATGAGCGCGGCGGCTGGAAATCACCTGGACTGAGACACGACGGACGGACGGACGGACGCAGCAGTAATTATTAGTGATTGAGCAGCTTCCCCTTCATGTGTTTCATTAGCGGCCGCCGCTCGCGCACAATCCGGCCTCTGCACGGACCCGCACAGCCACGTTTATTTGGCCATCTGAAATCTTAACAGTTAATACCTGCATGTTTCCAGCATAATATTGTCTCTGGCAGCGGCGGCAGAAAAACGAAGCCCCGAGAAAATAAACGGCGGCAGCAGCCTGCCAGGTAATACAGGAGGGGGGGGGGGGGGGGGAGGTCAGACAGGTGAGTCCAGGGAGGTGAGGCGCTGGCTGGTCGCTTCATCCAGCAGCAAACAGCATCAGAGCACCACAAAGAGACACAAGAAAGGACAGAAACAAACTGCAGAGACAAAAAACAACCACAGAAATACCCAAAACATCCACAAGGAGACAAATGAGCAAAAAAACAACCGACATGATCGAAAGCAAGCACAGCAAGACACAAAAAGACACAAAGTTATCACAAAAGAAATGCAAAGAGAGACAAAACTATGAAAAACAAAAATCTAAATGATCACAACAGGAAGCAAAAAGACCAGAAATAGAAGAAAAATGACCACAAAGACACAAAACAGACAAACCTGACCGAAAAACAACCCACAGAGGAAATTGCCACGACTTAGTAGGTGGACTGGATTTGCTTTTGTGTTTGTGTTTGTTTTACATGTTGTTGTTTTCATCTTGTGTCTCTTTGTGGTCGTTTAGAGTCTGTTTGTGGTTGTTTTGTGTCTCTTTGTG
>NW_007577927.1:120334-122822 GCF_000690725.1 Stegastes partitus
GTTTTGTGTCTGTGCTCTTGTGATCGGCCTCCCAGCAGTCAGGCAGCTCCTGTGGACTGATCTGGGTTGTTATATTACATGTTAAAGTCTATTTTCCTCCACACTGTGCACATGTGAAGCATTAAAACCTGCTCCTCAAACAAACGTCACATAAAACGTTTTTCTGTCCAGCAGGTGTTCACTCAGGGAGTCTGATGACCTGCTGGACGGTGTTCCAGGAGAGAGGAACCGTCTCTGTTTTCTGTTGTGAGGATGTTTCCTTGTTTTGTCTCTGACTCAGCTGCACATGTCTGACATGACTGCAGCACCTTTCTGGACGTGGCAGCCGCTGGTAACGACCAAATAAACACACAACAAGCGCCTCGGACGTCTTCCAGGAAACGGCGTCCACGTTCCCTCGCAACAACAACAACACGCGCTGACGTAAATGCGGTCGGCCTGATTGTACGTCTCCTTTCTGTGCTGCGGCTCCGTGCGAGGGTCACCACGAAGCGTTCGCGGTCCGCCGAGCGTGTCCACGGCGCTCACAGTTTCCACGTTGGGCTTCGGCCTCTCCGTGCTGCCGAGGCGTTGGCTGGCGGTGATCCGGCTCACATTGTTTGGAGCACCTGCAACCTGTAAACTCCTCTGGATGTTCTCAATTTGTTCCACCGGGAGGAGCCTCGGCCCGCCGTCGGCCTGGAGGTGGCGCTGGAAGAACGTCGGGCCCGGCGGTACATCCAGCAGCAGCTCCACGGGCTGGTTCTGGAGCGGATTAGGTTTAAGAAGAGTCCTTGGAGTGATCACTTCCAGGAACCGGGTCTTTGTCTATGTCAAATAAATGAAAACAATGACAACAGCAGAAATACCTGTAAAACCTTCAGAGCAGTGAATTTCATGACAAAATGACATAAAATAGCCACAGATGATGGCAAATAGACAAAAAAAAACAAGCACAAATACATCAAATGACCATGAAACACAAAACCAACCCTGCAAAATGACATAAAATTACCACAATTATGACAAAGAGACCAAAAAAAAAGCCACAAAGGCACAAAAAACGAAGGTAACAAGACTGAAAATGCCACCAAAGTCACCACAGAGATCAAAAATAATCACAAAAAAAGAAAAATATATCATTAAAGACATGCAAAATACACTAAATACACAATAAACACAGAAGAAAAGACACAAAAAATACACAAAAAAGAAAGATATTCACATTAGCTTGGAGCTAGCATGGGCGTTAGCTTGAATAAAACTAACATCCACATTACCTTTCTAGATGAAATAAGCTAATGTGAGTGTTAGCTTAAAAGAAATTAACGTCCATATTAGTCTGCTGTGTTAACGTGGGAGTTAAATTACTGTAGACATTAGCTTGCTATATGAAATGAGCTAACGTAAGTGTTAGCCTGCAACAATCATATCGCAAGCTAATGTGATTGCTAGCTTAAAAGAAGTTACCACTCATGTTAGTCTACAATATGAAATAAGTTAATGTAGGTATTAAATTAATGTAGACATTAGCTTGCTATATGAAATGAGCTAACATAGGTGTTAGCCTAAAAGAATCACATTACAAGCTAACGCGATCGCTAGCTTAGAAGGAGTTTTCACCCACGTTAGCTTACAATATTACATAAGCTAATGTGGGTGTTAGCTTCTTGCTAACTTGTTGCCTGTAGCATGAGTTGCTAGCTGTGTTCTTAAACATGCTACGTTCAGGTTGTGATAATTTTTTTTCCGACAAACAGAAGACGCTAACGGGTTTGTTATGAGACGCTAGTCGCTAGAAGTGTAAAAGAATATTAACAGACTTCAAGTTAAACCTCACAGTAACTCTGACCTGTTCTGTATTTTAGTTTATAGGCTTTTATTTGCATATATTGTGTATTTTTGCAGTGTTTTGTGTGTGTTTCTGTCCATGTTGTGTCTTTTTGGTCTGCTTGTTGTCATATAGCACCTCTACGTGATCATTTCGTGTCCCTTCACAGCCTATTTGTGTCTCTTTGTGGTCTCTTTTCCACCCCTCGTGTCCATTCTCAGTGTGTCTGTGGTCACTTTGCAGCTCTACGTGATCATTTTGTGTTTCCTGTTTCAGTGAACGTACCTCCAGACGTCGGATAGAAGCTGCTGCTGCCCTAAAACAAACCTTCTTACAGAGCGGCTCTGACCCGTTTTGTGTTTGGTTTTATTTATAACGTGCCGATAAAGCGTGTCCTGTTTACGTGATGAATCTCCGTCACGCTGATGAATGAACCCACGTTGTTTCTGTCAGTGCGACACGCAACAGGCTGCATCTACACAAACACACAACGCTAAGTGGGAGCAGATGAGGAGGATTGAAGGCAGAGGAAGCGTCCAGAGACACTGATTCACATCTTAAAGGGACGTTTCAGCAAACCTGGTCCACAGAGTCCACGTTAAACTCGTCTCAATACACACTATTACACAGAGCTGTGGATTCTGAAGCTAAAATATGCATGACTCTGAAAAAGATAAC
>NW_007577927.1:125587-126844 GCF_000690725.1 Stegastes partitus
GTAAAAAGATGCAACAAGAAGGTGTAAAATAACTGCAAAATGATGCTAAAGGACCAGAAAGTGATGCAGGACGACTCCAAAAAAGAGATTAAATCACAAAAAAAGAGACAAAACTGCAAAAAGATTAAAAGTGACTGCAAAACAAGACGCTAAATGAACAGAAAAGGAGCAAAATAACCGTAAAAATCATACAAATGAACGACAACGTGATGCTAAACAACCACAAAGTGACTCACAAAAGCAGGAAAACGTCGACCGTTAACGACATTAAACACATAAAGTTTTTACATTTGAAATCATTTCACATCCAGGCTGTCAAACCGACTCTTCGTCTGGAAGGTCAGGAGGTTGTTGGATCCAGAACCTTCCAGAGTGAACGAATGTTTTTACATCCAGAGACTCTGAACACGTTTCACCCGACGTGACCCGGCCGTCCTCCAGGAGGACCGGCTGGCTGCTGGAACCCGATCCGGTGCGTTTCCCGGCCGGGAGCTGGTGGAGTCTCTTCATGTGACGACAAACAGTGTAAACCTGCTCGGCGAAGCCTCCTGACCAGCGGCAGGCTGTTGATACCAGTGTCAGGCTGAGTTGTTGTAGCGCCGCGCTGACATTCAGCAGAATCAGACGCAGCTCTTCGGCCCGTCCAGGTCGAGGACTGTTTACCGGCTGGCTCGGATCACGCGCCATGTGCACGTCGTGTCCTCGCGTTGACTCTGGATTCTTGGTGCGTGTCTCAAACAAGTTATCTTTCAGGAATTAAATGTTCCCCCGAATGCAGCATGAAAACCACATTTCCTCCGAAGCGTTTCCCGAACGTGCCGCGTCAGCGCTTTCTGACCTGAAGCCGCTCGCTGTGTTTACACGTCAAACGTTCAGCCGCGGTTCCTCCGGCGCACAACGTGTCTCCGTGTATACACAGAGTCCATGAAAAGTGTTTCTCAGGTTTTATTCTCTCACCACAAAGCAGAGCAGATTTATTTCTTTCAACCAGACGGAGACACAAACTTCTTCACCTCAGACGTAAAAGACAGGAAGTGAAGGAAGCACAAGGCAAGAAGAACTCACACCGCCGTGATGAAAGGTCGTTAAAACAGAAGCAGACGGGTTGATTAAAAGTTAAAAATGAGGAGATTAAAAATGACAGAGCTACAGTTACACAAAAGGTATCAGAACCTGAGTGACCGAGCAAGAAGGAGACGAGTGAAGGAGGCCACCAAGACTCCTACGACTCCTCTGAAGGAGCTACAAGAAGGAGAC
>NW_007577927.1:127159-128900 GCF_000690725.1 Stegastes partitus
TATTCTTTGTGGTGATGACTGAGGACTGGATCTGAGAACTCAGGGACTCAACACTCATCCATCTGGTGCTACTTGTCAGTCACAAAGACAGCTTACTGTATATATAAACTGCTTTATCGTCTATTTTCTTCTACATGAGACCATAACTTACTGAATGAACATCATGTTGTAATAAAAGAGACTTAAAACTACAGACTGAGACCATAAATCAAGAGCAAAGTGTCGACCGAGGCAGTAGATCAAGTGTTTATTTTCTCAGTCGTCTGAACGATCAGACTTGTTTTTTTCCAGCCAGAGGAGTCGCCTCCTGCTGGCTGGTGGAGGAAACGCAGGTTCACGGCTTCACTTTACAGAACCACAGACTTCATCTGTCTTTTACACACACACTGATTATTAGAGAAGAAAGAGAAAACAACAAAATAGAATGAAAAACTGTCAAAACTAAATAGATCGAAAAGACAACAGACTAATTTGTTAGTTTAGCTTTTAGCAGCTTTATCTGATGTTAGATTTCATTCTGTGGCAGCATCCAGTCGACAGCAGCTGTAATTACAGTTAAAATGAATTAAATCCACTGAGCAGGACGCTTCACCTGTTAACAGAGATCCAGTCTGAACAGGGTGTTAATCTAAGATGATAAGTGAACATGAAGTAACCTGCTGTGGGGATGAAACATCACCATAGTTCTAATGAAGCTCAGCGTGTTCACGTCTCGTTGGGCTCAGAACCTCCTCCCCGTGAAGCACCACGGAGCTGAAGCTACTCTAACATCAGCAGACAGTGTGACTAATATTTCCAATTATAAAATGAAGAGCCGTATTGACACACGTGTCGAACCAAACCATGGCTATTCTATACTTCCTGCCATCTAAACAAACGTTTTATAAACGGCGCTGCAGGCTTCAGCTCCAGCAGCCGACTTGTGAACAAATTGCCTCTTTGTTTTTTCGGCGTAACCTCACGGCAGACGCTGTCTGGCCGTGTGGCTGAGCAGCGCCGCTCACCCCTGTCTGTCCAAATATCAGCCTCCTGCTCTGTTATTACTGCTGCTGCTGCGCTGCGAAGAGCGAGGAGGCGAAACGCGACGGATTTAACCGTTTCCTGAGTCCAGGCACAGTTCTGTCAGACTCATCCGCAGGAGTGAAGGCGTGTGGACGGCTTTAATCAGCTTTAATCTGTGCACGGTGAGGTCCAGCTCACGGCTTCTGTGTCTGCAAACAGCTGTGAAATAATAAGAATAAGAATATGATGGCTCTCACTCAGTCAGCGGATCCACTGAGTGGACAGTCCATCGTCCATCAGAGCAGGAAGGTTTCCCCGAATGTCTACAGCAGAGAGGAGAAGGCAGCATGGAGACGCAATGCTGGAGAACACAGCAGGTTTAAATAAACCACAACCATCCTTTAATGCAGAGCGAGCTGCTGCTAACATGCTGCTCTCACCATGTGGAATAAGAAGGTGCAAAATGAACAAGGTCCTGCTCTTCATAACTGCAAAATGGTTAAAAAAAACGATGCAAAAAACCTGCAATGCAACGCTAAAGGATCACATAGTGATGCACGACGACTCCAAAAAGAGCTAAAACTACAAAAAAAGAGATAAAACTGCAAAAAGATTAAAAGTGACGACAAAAAAGATGCAAAATGACCACAAAAGGATGCAAAATACTAGCAAAAAAACCTAAAATGGTGGAAAAAAGATGCAAAATAACCTGTAAGAAGATATGAATAACTGCAAAGTG
>NW_007577927.1:130640-147505 GCF_000690725.1 Stegastes partitus
TACAAGAAGGAGACTAGTGAAGGAGGCCACCAAGACTCCTCTGAAGGAGTTTACAGCTTCAGACTGTTCATACATCAACTGTTGTCTGTTCTTAACCATCAAAGCTTTATGGGAGACAAAGAGAAAGACTCTGTTGGAAAAAACTCAGATTAAATCTGGACCAGAGTTCACCAGAAGACATGTGGAGACTCTGAAGTCACCTGGAAGAAGGTTCTTTGGTCTGAGGAGACCAGAATGGAGCTTTTTGTCCATCAGACTAGATGTTATGTTTGATGGACACCAAACACACCATCTGCACTGTGAAGCACGGCGGTGGCAGCATCATGATGTGAAACAAGCAGAAAATGATGCAAAATAACTGCAGAGATGTTTATTTTCTTTTAGCAAAATGATGAAAACCAACTCCCCCCAAAAAACTGCAAATAGAAGCAAAAGAAAAGCAAAGAGACCAAATGTCTGCAGAGCTGCTCAACAAACCACAACAGGATGAAGATCAGCAGCAAAGTGGCGCCAGAGTCACAAAATGATCCAAAACGAATCCCAACAGAGACAAAGCTGCAAAAAACCTGCCAACAGTGCTCTCTAGCGCCACCACCAGGCCAACGTTCAGCCTCTCAGAGTAAATAATTCAGCTTTCTAACGAGCCTGAAGTGGAGCAGAGCCGCATGTGGACCTTTAATCTGGTCAACATCAGAACCTGTGATGTCTGTTTAGAGTCGGTGCAGCTGAAGTCCAAACACGTGCAGATGATCGTTATCTCCTCCATCACTCACGCCAGGTGTGTCGTCCAATCAGCTCTCTTCATCCATCAGACGAGGGAAAGACAAACACGGCACCAGAACCAGAACCGGCTCCGGTTTCAACCCACCAGAGAGCCTCTGCGCTGCCAAGAGCTCCGGGTTTGAACCCGGCGACTAATTATTCCTCGAGTCCGGTCTGAAGTGGATTTATGGCAGCAGGCTGGCGCTGCTCGTGGCGTCATAAATTAAACCGGCACAGAGCGTTAGAACCAGAACCGACGGAGGGACGGCGAAAAACTGCAAGCGTGGAGGTTTGAGAACCGACCGGCTTCGTCCCTGCTGTCCTGTTTGGTCGGTCGGGTCTTCTGTCTGCAAAACATCAGCTGAAGGACAAATACGTTTAGAGACAGAACAGTGAGGAGACGTTCTCACAGGAACGTCAGAGAAACGTTTCATCTGTGAGCTGATGACTTTGAAAATGTGTGAAGATGTTCTGACACGTTTAGCAGAGAAGACTTCAGCTGTGAAGGTGAATAAAAGGATCCAGAGAGCAGAGCGGCGCCTCTTCAGCTCGACCCGGAAGTCAGACAAAGTCACCCAAAGCAGACAAACACAATATAAATGTATTATTTAAAAAAAACTAAACGAGCTCATTCAATTTGCTGCCAGATGAAAACAAAAGGACGCAAAACAACTGAGAAGAGACACGAGATAGTCAGAAAAAGTTCCAGAACAACTGCAAAGAGACGCAAACTGAGCAAAAAGAAGAAAGACTGAACAAAACAAGAGACGTAAATAGACACCAAGCATCTGCAGAACGTGTTCAAATAGACGCGAAATAACGACAAAGAAACAGAAAAGAACCAAAAAAAGATGCAACAGAACCACAAAGCAACCAGAAAAATCACAAAACTGGAAAGAGCGCCGCAACAGGAGCACAACAACATGCAAAATAACTCCAAGAGGGTTAAATCTGGTCACAGACAAATGCAGAGTAGATGCAAAAAGATGCTAAACAGTCAGAAAGATTCACAAAACAGCTGCAAGAAGACGCAAGAGCCACAAAGAGATGCTGAACAAACACAAAGAGACATGAAACAGTCAGAAAAAAGCTGCGAAACACCTGCAAAAAGATGCAAAATAGCAAAAAAGTGCAGAATAGATGCAAAAAGATGCCGAACAGTAACAAAGCTGCACAAAACAGCTGCAAAGAGACACAAGAACGGAGACAGGAAGCAAAAGAACCGCAAAAAATGCAAACTGGCTGCAAAGAGACGCAACAAACAGAAACACAACAAGCACAAAAACATAAAACATCTCGAAAGAAATGCACAAAAATCACAAGACAACCGCAAAGAGCGCCGCAACAGGAGCACAAAGAAGTGCAAAAATAACTCAAAGACAATGAAACATGTCTGCAGAATAAAAGCAAAAAGGTGCAAAACAGTTTCAAAGACGCACAAAACAGCTGCAGTGACGCTAAACGACCACAAAGAGACAAACAACAGAAGCAAAACAACTTAAAAAAAAAATGCAAAATGGCTGCAAAAAGAGACAAAACAACCCCAAACAGAAAAAAAGATGCAAAACAGCTGCAAAGATTCATGAACGACAACAAAAAGCTGCTTCAGCGTCGAAGGCCTGAAGATGAACAGAACCAGAAACAAACATGTTCTAATGTTCCACTCAAACGTTTCTGTGTTTTATTGAAAACGTTGATCAAGAATATCAGAAACAAAATTCACGTTTTCATGAAAGAAGATGCAAAACGATTCAGAACAAACTCCAGACAGATGAAACTGCAAAAAGATGCAAAAGAACTTCAGATAAGATGCAAAACGACCCGAAAGAAAATGGAAATAGCTGCAAAAGAGTTGCTAAAAGAGGCAAAAAAAACAACCGCAAAGTGGCACCAAACAGTCCCAATACCACCCAAAACTCATCCCAAAAGAGACAAAACATGCAAAACAACTGCAGAACGTGCTCTCTAGCGCCACCAGCAGGTCAGAGTTCAGCCTCTCACAGTTTCATTGAGTAAATAATTCAGTTTTCTGCTCTGAGGTGGAGCAGAGCTGCATGTGGAGCTTTAAACTTCACCCCTGATGTGTCTCATCTCGAGTGGGTCTAATTCATCGAACTGACAGGAAACAAACTGACAGGAAACAAACTGACAGGAAACAGGTCCAGACTGACAAACCTGCAAATAAGATGCAAAAAAACTGCAAAAAAAAAAAAGTGATGCTGAAGCAAACAGATGAAAGAGAACAAACAACAAAAAGAATGAAGACAGGAAGCAAAACAACTAAAAAAAAACTAAATGAAAAATGGTTTTATGTGTGTGTGTGTGTGTGTGTGACATCACGCCGTCATTAAAACGCTCCTCCTGAGTTCCGTGTCCGGGTCTGAGCCGCGGCTCCGGTTCTGGAGCACCTGCAGGCTGCTGCTGCTGCGGAGCGAAATATTTTCACTGGACCGAGTTCAAACTGTGAAGGAAAGAAAAAAAAAAAACCACGGAGGCATCACGCCATTCTGGCCTCTGTTGGAAAAAAAAAAGAGAGAGAGAGAGAAAAAAAAAAGTGGGATTTAAAGAAGTTTCTTTCAAGACCTGCAGCAGAAAGTCCCGGACCGGCTCCAGTCCACGTCCCGCTGCTGCCGTCACCGCGGACACACACACGAGCTGCGGCACCATGAGCCGGACACACGACGGACGGGAGAACCGGGACCTGCAGGACTTGTTGCTTCAGCTTTCCACACATCTTTGCTGCTCTTCGGTCCGGCCAGGAGACGGGTTCTGCTGCCGCGACGCGCGCAGGAAGCTCAGAGGATGAGAGAGTCGGAGCGCAAAGTTCTGCGTCTTTTGTCGCGTTAATCCCGTTAATTAATTAGGATGAGCACGGAGGAAGAGTTTTAGGATGAAAGTTGCGAAGCGCGTTTTTCTTCTGCTCAGCTGCTGGACTCTGTTCTACCTGCATCCCGTCCTCGGTTCCCTCAGCCGGAGCAGACCCGCGGACAGCCACCGGCTCGGAGAGGCGGCGGACGGAGAGCAGCCCCGGGGGAGGACCGGCGGAGCAGCCGGGGGGACGTGGAAACCGGCGCCGGTGCGGATCACGAGAATCCGCGCGGGTCCGCCGCTGATTAAAGGCGAAACGGCCGCGAGCAAAAGCAAAGTCCCCGCAGGGAGCCGAGCCCAGCAGCACCGGGACAGGGCGCTGGGTTTGGGGCGCAAAGAGGCTGCGCGCTCCTGGCCGCCCGCCGGGGATGCGCACGTTAAAGCTCCCGCGGCTTTGAGCGCACATGCAGCCGGGAGAGGAGCCGGAGCCGCGGCTGCCGGAGGCGGAGGCTCGCCGGGGAAAAGTTTGGGGAAAGTTGCTACCAGAGCTGCTCCAGCGCGCCCCGGAGCTGCGCAAAGAGCCGCCGGAGCGCAAAAGCAGCAGAGCGCCGCTCCGGTGGCGCAGCGAGGAAACGGCGGCGGCGGCGGCAAGGCGCCGAGGCTGAGCGAGCGGGAGGCGCAGCAGAAGCAGCCGCTGGTGATTCCTCACGACTACATGCTGTCTCTGTACTGGTCTCTGAGCAGCGGAGAGCTGAACGGCAGCGCGCTGCACGAGGCGGGTCTGGCCAACACCGTCACCAGCTTCGTGGATAAAGGACAAGGTAGAGGCCAGAGGCATGACCAGAGCTTTGCTTCCAGCAGGTTTCCTCGTGATGCCCGAACTCTGCTCGGTTCTGTTCTGTCTCTAGGTTCACGTTTAGCTCCGACATGAGGAGGAAATGAGGAAAAACTTCACTTCAACGTAAACACGAGAACAGAATGTTAATATTCTGCAAAAAATTAAACAAACTCAGAATTTGTCTCTAAATTCGGCTGAATTTGACTCTTTGTGGTGATTTTTAGACATAAACTTTTACTCTGTCAGCTGTGAAGCACAACTCTGAGCCGTTCATCAGAACCGAGGAGGGGAGCGCAGAGGCGAGCCTGTAGGGGGAGAAGGTGTCCGGTTCCGGGACCGTGCAGGCCGGTGTGGACGGTACCGGAGGGGGGCGGGACCGGGAGCAGGGCTGGACATGTTGAGCAGAGTCTGAACATCTGGAGGAGGTCAGGAGGTCAGCTGCTGTTCCACGGAACGGAGGGAATGATGGGAAAAAGCCTGAGAGCTGCAGAGGGAGGCATCAGGGGGTTAGAGGAGGCACGAGGAGGAGCAGAAGTAAACAACAACAACAACAACAAAAAACAACCTGATCACCCTGACAGCAAGAGGGCAGAAACATTAAGTTAAAAACGACAGAAAAGTCACATTTTTAAAAGAAAAACTGCAAAAATAAGTTTAAAATATCAGTTAGAACGTTCCTCAAAACCTCATTTCAATGATTTTACTACAATAACGACACTAATTATATTATTTTGCTGATTTAAAAGCAGCAAAACTGTAATTTTAGTCAAACACTGCAAAAAAAACCCACATTACGATTTATAAAAACACATTTTTTTATGGTTTACATGTAAATTACTACATTTAACTAAATATTATCCAACAAAACAGGAAAAAATCCACAAAATAAAAGTTGAAGCAGGTGATTCACTGTTTTCCAGTTCCTAATTACACAATTTTATTTCAAATAAAGGCAGATGTCAGTGATCAGGGCGACAAGATGAAAACGACTGCAGAGCAACATGAAGCAGGCACAAAAGTGACGCAAAACAACCGCAAAAAACACAAATAGCAATTTCAAAAAGAGACAAAAAGATGCAAAACAACGACAAATTACCTGCAAAGCGACGTCAAACCACAACAACATGCAAACAACTGCAGAAAAGTTGCACATGTTCTGTTATAAAAGGCAAAACAACCGCAGAGTTTTGCTAAACAACCACGACACGATGCAAAAGAAACGCAAAAAGATCCGAAATACATTTTAAAAAGTTGGAATTTCTGAGAAAGTTCTGCGACATTTCTCGCTGGAAGTTTTCCTCTCTGTGAGTTTAATCTCAGACGTTGTTTTGACTGTTTACGCTGCGAGAACTCTTCTGTCTGTGACGTCGTTTTAATGAGTCGGAACCAGAAAGACGGTGAGAAAGAGCTCATCAAGAGAAGCTTGGTCCAACTTTACCAGAACTTCCACCTCCGGCTGCTTCAAGGTGTCAGTCAGAAAAACCGGAACCAGAAACGAATCCTTCACACTGAACACAGAACAGAACACACATGTTTAGATCCATCAAGAGCCCGATAGGTAGATGTTAAAGAACCTCTAAAGTCGCCCCAAAGAGCCTTTAAAAAAATGGTTCCGTTATGAATAAAGAGATTCTTCCACTGGTGACGGATGTTTGAAGAACCGGAGAGTTTTTCTGAGGAACCGTTTAGGAACCGAGAAGCTGTTTGGACGCCAAACCGCCTCTGACTTGCCGTAGATTCTGCAGAGTTCTGGTTAAGCTTTAGCTCCCGGTGTGAAGATGTTGGTTCTGCTCTTTGTTTCTGGTCCGAGTTTAAAGGTTCTGCTGCTTCGTGTTCTTTTAATTTGGATTTTATTGAATTTGTTTGTTTAGCGAGTCGCTGCTGAACTCAGTCGTTGTTTTTTCTTCTGCGCATTTCCTCGTTTCAGACATCAGAATCCGACCAGAACTCTGGAACCGGCAGCATTTCACCACAACAGCTGACGTTTGTTCTCAGTCCGACTGGAAGGAAATCAGCTGTTGTTGTTGTTGTTGTTGTTGACTGATCTCGACCCAGAATGCACCTGGAGTCTAGAACGTGACCTGAGAGCGTCTTTAACGGTTTCAGATTCACCTCAGAGTCGATCGGACTGTGTGGTTCTGTTTGTGGTTCTGTTTGTGGTTCTGTTTGTGAGGTGGATGTGTTTCAACAGGCCTGTTTACAGTCCGACGCTCTCGGTCTGGTTCTGATGTACTTCTTGATGCATGTTGCGGAGGAGGGAGGGGCTGCCGTGAGAGGAAGTGTGTGTGTGTGTGTGTGTGTGTGTGTGTGTGTGTGTGTGTGTGTGTGTGTTTCATTGCTGGATTTGATTTGGACGTTGAAGCTCGCTGGTTTCTCTCACCGACAGCAGCTTGAGCCGGCTCAGTTCTCCGGATGTTGTTGTGCTCGTAAATATGTGTGTTTGCTTGTTTTGACTTATCTTGTGGGGACCGTAAACTCTGACATCCCTGTGCAGCTACAAGGATAATTCAGAAAGACGTTAAAATGACAACACGGAGACACAAAATGACTCCGAAGGGACTCAAAGCAACTAATAGGGGACATAAAATGGCTAAAAAAGACACTAGATGTGACTACAGAGTCACGTATAATGACTAGAAGGAGACTCAAAACAAGTAGAAGACATAAAAATGCATAAAAGTTATTTCAAAGAGAGAAGGAGAAACAACTCCACGGACACAGAATAACTGAAAACAGATCTAAAAGATTAAGAACAGACTCAAAACAACTAAAAGAGACTCAGAAAAGGAAGTAAAATGACTGATAGGGTGTTAAAATCAGAATAAATAAACACAAAATGATGAAAAAGAACCCAAAACAACTGCAAAGACACTGAAAACAACTAAAAGGTGACGTGACATGAATAAAAAAAACACTACAATAGAGACAAAGAAAAACTACAGAGACATACAGTATTAAAATGACACTGAAAACAACTAAAAAATTACAATAAAGAGGCACACAACGACAAAAAACAGCTACAAAACTACTAAAAATAGACCTTAAACCACTAAAAGCGACACAAAACACTACAAAAACGGCTCAAATCAGCTCCGGAAAGCTCAAAATGCCCAACAAAAATAAGATAGAACAATAAAAAGTAGATATGAAATGACTACAATGGCATTAAAATACCTACAAACAGACTCAAAAATACTAAAAAGGCATAAAAAGCACTGAGTAGAGAGACACATCAGCTGAAAAGAGATTCAAAACAACTAAAGAATACAACAAAAGGCAATAAAATCATGACTAAGAGACACTGGCTGACTAAAAAGAGACTTAAAAAGATTAAAAATATACTTAAAACATAAAAAAAAAAAAAAAGAGAATAAGAAGGACCTAAGATGAAGCTCAAAACAACAACAGTGTGTGAAAGTCTAGAAGGCAACGACCGAAACAACTAGAAAAAGACTTTAAACAACGATAAAGAGATATGAAAGGACTGAGATGGCTTTAATTAACGAAGGTGGCTCTCTTGTTACCTGGCTAGGTCTCCATGGTAACCGATGCTGTGGAGCTAGGTCTCCATGGTAACCGATGCTGTGGAGCTAGGTCTCCATGGTAACTGATGCTGTGGCGCTGACCCGGTCCAGGTTCTGTTCAGAGTTCCAGATGTAAACCAGCTGACAGAGCGTCTCCCTTTAACCAGACAGTTTCCTGACTGTTATTTATGAGCGATCCAGACTCTCAGCTGAGGGAATGTGTTTATCTGCTAACATGCTGAGCTGTGCCTCACTAATATCACTGAATGAAGCCGTGGAGCTACAGCATCACACTGTAAACATCACGTTGCCATGGGAACCAGACGTGTTTAGTTGGTGATGCAGAAATCACATCAATATGTTTTAATGTTTGGTCTGCAGCTGATTATAAAACGGATCATTCTGTTGGTATTGATCACAGACAATATTCAATCAGTAACATTCATTCACTCTGATTGGACCAAACGTTAAAGTGATTTCCTGCATTCTGGGACAGAGTCAGACCTGAATGAGCTTCAGCACCAGATCAGGTTTAAATGTACGAAGGTTAAAGTTTAGCTTTAACGGGCAGCTATCAGCTGGAAACCAGCGGCTGCATCAGTAAATATTCTCTATGAACACATTGAACAGTTTCTACCAGCATTCCTGTCTTCACCGTTTACAGTAGCGGCGCTTTTTACCGTCATCATGTTGATGTTCCTCATTGTTCTCCATTAAAACAAGGTGCTGACGGAAGCAGCTGCACGTGATCGATTCATTTAAGCAGAACAAGACTCACGTGACCCGTTAGCGCCTCCTTTTAGTCTGAAACAGGAAGTCTGAGTCCACAAATAAAGTTGAACCACCTTCATGATACCTGTGATCTCTGACTGGAGCTTTAGTTTACGTCCAGCCGACTCACACAAAGAAAGCCTGGATCTGTCAAACCTGCTGCGTGGTTCAGTCCTCTGGTGTTTGTGTGTGTTTGTGTGTCGTCGTGTTTTCTGACCCTCTGGTGTTCGTGTCTCCTCTCAGATGATCGAGGGCCTCAGCTGCGACGCCAGAAGTTTCTCTTCAACATCAGCTCTCTGGAGCGCGACGGGCTGCTGGGGGCGGAGCTTCGGATCCTGAGGAAGCGCGTGTCGGAGCCTCGCAGGGCCGACGGAGGCTCCGCCCACCTGAAGCTGCTCACCTGCTCAGGTAAACAGAAGCCGACGCTGCTGCAGACGAGGACGCTGGAGGACGTGCAGGGCTTCGGCAGCCGGTGGGAGGTGTTCGACGTCTGGAAGCTGTTCAAGGCCTCCAGGCAGCCGCCGGAGCAGCAGCTGTGCCTGGAGCTGGAGGCCGTGGAGCTCCGCGGCGGTCGCCACGCCGACCTGCGCTCGCTGGGCTTCTCCCGCCTCGGCAGGACCAACAAGGAGAAGGCCTTCTTCCTGGCGTTTGGCCGCAGCAAGAAGCGCGACCTCTTCTACAACGAGATCAAGGCTCGGTCCGGCCACGACAACAAAACCGTCTACGAGTATCTGTTCACGCAGCGCCGGATGCGACGAGCTCCTGCGTCCAGAGGCGCCAAAAAGCTGCCGGCGCCGCCTCCTCCTCCTCCTCCGCCGCCGCAGACGCTCCCCCAGCACCAGGCGGCGAAGACGAGGCCTCGCTGCCACCGACGGCGGCTCCACGTCAACTTCAAGGAGATGGGCTGGGACGACTGGATCATCGCGCCGCTCGAGTACGACGCCTTCCACTGCGACGGCGCCTGCGACTTCCCCATCCGCTCGCACCTGGAGCCCACCAACCACGCCATCATCCAGACGCTCATCAACTCCATGGACCCCGAGTCGACGCCGCCCACCTGCTGCGTGCCGACGCGCCTCAGCCCCATCAGCATCCTGTACATCGACTCGGCCAACAACGTGGTGTACAAGCAGTACGAGGACATGGTGGTGGAGTCGTGCGGCTGCAGGTAGCAGCGAGAGACGCGGCGGTTTGTCGACGTCTGAAAGCGGAACTGCTTTAACTGGACTGGAGCGGACTATGGGGCTGCATACCAGCGCCGGCGGAGACTAAACAGAGGACGGTGGAGCTGTGCAGCATCTCTGGAGCTGACGTGTGGCGTCGACGTTCAGGCAGACAGATAACAGAGACGCTATCTGCTAGAAAAAGATGTAAAAAGTTGAAACATTACGTGAATTATACTCAAAAATGCCCTTTTTTCCAGCACTTATCTGATGGACTCGTGTGTATCCTTTTTATAAAGCATGTGAAGAATGTCTGATGTATAAATACGGGCCGGTGATGAAGTGCTGATCTGACCTGCTCCAAATGTGGGAAAGTTGAATAAACTAGTCTTCAATAAAAAATGCCTAATTGACTGAGCTCCAAACTGCTATCAGTGCGAACCTCAGACTAAACTATCAGAGGAATTTGAGAGATTTTCAGAAGCCACAATTACAGTTTAACCCCAGAATGACTGAGATTCATCTGGATTAAGAAACCGCTGACGGTCAGGCTGAAGATCAGGCAAAGGGTCGTGGGAAGAAAAACTTTAAAATGTTAAAAACACGTTGCAAAGAGACCACAAAGAAGCAAAACGTCCAAAACAAGACAAAAAACAACAATAGGATGCTGAAAATGTCCAAAACAATATGTCAAAGGACCAAAAAGACACTAGAAACATCTAAAGTAAGATGCAAGAAGACCCAAAGAAGACTGAAAACAGCAAAAGCAAGATGCAAAGTGACCAAACAGTTACTCAGAATCTGAAAAGACACTGAAAATGTCCAAAACAAGATGCAAAAGAATGCTCAAAAGACCGAAAACAAGATGCAAAGTGACCAAAGACACCTAAAATTTCCAAAATAGGACACGAAACAACCAAGAGTACACTGAAAATGTCCAAAAGTAGATGTAAAGTGATTAAAAAAAGAGACTAAAAGATCCAAAAAAAGATGTAAATAGACCAAAAGAACACTCAAAACGGCTGAAACAAGATGCTATGTAATTAAATAGAAACCCAAAAGACCCAAAACAAGATGCAAAGTTACCAAAAGGACACTCAAAATATCTGGAAAGACACTGAAAATGGCCAAAAGTAGATGCAAAGTGATCAAAAGGATACTGAAAATGTTCAAAACTTGACTTAAGACAACCAGAAAACACTAAAAATGTCCAAAAGAAGACATAAAACAATCAAAACAACAATGAAAATGGAAAAAACAAGATGCAAAGTGAACAAAATGACAATTGCCTTGCAAAAGAACCAAAGGGGGCGCTCCGAACAGCTAAACTAAGGTGCAAAACAACCAGAAGGACACTGAAATGGTCCAAAAAACTTGCAAGGTGACCAAAAAGACTCTTTGCATTTCTAAAATAATACATAAAACAACCAAAAGGACCATATTTATGGTTGCAAAAAGCACAAAATCACCAAAAACAAGGACATTCTCCACTCAGAGTCTCCAACATAAGATGCAAAATGACCCTCAAAGATGCTGAAACAAGATGACAAACAACCAGAAGGACACTGGAAACACGGTGCAAAGTGACAAACAAACGGATGTAATGACCTAAATCAGTTCTGAAACAACCAAACGGACACTGAAGACGTTGCGTAAACCAGTCTTCAGTGAAAAATGTCAACCTGACGGAGCTCCAGGCTTCTATCAGCGTGCAGCTCAGACTAAACTATCGGAGGAATTTGTGAGATTTTAGGAATCAGTGGTTCTGAGGCTGTGAAGACGTCGTGTTCCTGGTTTTTGTAATCATCGCTCTGAATCTGTGTTCTGCTCTCAGATTGAAATAACATCCTGAAGCACACCAGGAGCCGATTAAACAACCAAAGGCTTCGTCACTCCACTTAAAAACCATGATTAATGAGTCGCTCTAACATTTCTCTGGTCTCTGCTGCCGACATGACCAGAACCTGGAGGGAGTTTTTCTCTGTTTTCTGACAGTTCTGAAGAATATATTAATTGTTAAAGAAAATACCTGAAGATCAATGCTGTTTGCTGACTGACACGACGCTGAGTGTTTATTCCACGAGACGCTTCATAGACGACCAGAATAAACTCAAATAATTTGGGTATTAAAGCCAGATTTTAGGAGCTCCTCTGCCAGACCAGAGCAGAGAGACGGAGAAGCCGTCACACAACAGTTATATTGTTCTTTAGTGGCAACAAAACCCTAAAAATAAACGTGTTTTAAATGAAGTGACGGAAACGAATCAGACACACAAGTCACTGGTTGTCACATCCAGGAGAAGAACACAAGAAGGTCCAAAAACTAGTCCGTCTTCCTCCTGTTGGAGCTCTGCCTCCACAAAGGGATGCAAAATTACCACAAGGAAACACAAAACTGCACACGATGGCTAAAAAAGACGCTCAAAACAAATAAAAGGAGACATGAAACGACCAAAATGCAGCATTAAATGCCCACAATGACCCTCAAAGTAAGTGTAAAGAGACACAAAGTGACTCAAAATGACAAAAACGAGGCCAACAATGACCACAAAAAGAGTCAAAACGAGAGCAGAGAGACACAAAACTACTAATAAGACTCAAAATGTCTACAGAGAGACACGATGACCGAACAATGACTCAGAAAACTAACACAAAATGACCACAGCAATTACACAAAGACACACAACAGCTTGATGGAACCTCAAAATGACTGTAGAGATAAAAATATACAGCAAAATGATTAAAAGGTGACTGTAAAGAACTACAAAGAGACACAAGGCGACCTCAGTGAGACTCAACATACCTAAATACAAACACAAAATGACCCCAAAGAAACACAGAATGACTTCAAAAAGAGAGAAAATGACAGAAAACAGCTAAAACAGAAACAAAATGACTAAAAAGACGTTAAAATGAGGACAGAGACACAGAAATCAACTCCAAAGACGCAAAACGACAAAAAACCAAGACTGAAAGTGACCACAGAAACACACACGAGACTCAAAACAACCAAAAGAAGTCACATAACGACTGGAAACTCAAAGTAACTACACAAAATGATTAAATTACAAAGAGACTCACAAAAACTACAGATACAAAGTGAAATAAAATCACCACAAAGACACACAAAACAGCATCAGAGACACTAAACTGTAACGAAGAGACCCATAATGGCTACAAAAAGAGTTCAAATGACAACAAAGAGATAAAAACAACAAAAAGACACAAAATGACAACAGAGACACTACAAAGAGAAACATAACGACTATAAAGACACAAAACAACTACAAAGAAACACGATACGGTAACAAAGAGACATAAAAAGCTACAAAGAGAGCTTAAATGACAACAGAGAGATACAAAACTACAAGACAACAACTGCAAAGAGACACAAGGTTACAAAAAAAAAATCACCATAAAGAGACACAAAGTCACTGCAAAGAGAAACACAATTACTATGAAGACACAAAACAATTACAAAGAAACACAAAACAGCATCAAAGAGACACATAATTATGAAAAAAGTGTCAAAATGACAACAAGGAGACAAAAAATAACTACAAAGAAACACAAAACGGTCACAAAGAGACACATAATGGCTACAAAAAGAGTTTAAATGACAACGAAGAGATAAAAACAACAACAAAAAGACACAAAATGACAACAGAGACACAACAAAGAGAAACACAACGACTAAAAGGGTCAAAATGACAACAAAGAGTTACACAAAACAACTACAAAGAAACACAAAACGGTAACAGTGACACACAAAATGACCAAAAAAGGTGTCAAAATGGCAACAAGAACACAAAAAAAACAAAAAACAAAACCCACACAACGGGAAAAAAAGAGACAATGTGACAACAAAGAGACACACAATGACTTTACAAGAGCAGAAACGACAACAAAGACGTACAAAATCACCACAAAGAGACACAAAGTGAAAACTGAAAACACAAAACTACAAAGAAAGTCAAAATCCCTTCAACAAACAACGATCAAAGCTGCACCAGAAAGCGTTTAAAGGCTCAGGACCAGCAGACGGAGACGAGCGGAGCCGTCGCGGCCCAGCCTGGACGTCCTCCTCCTGGACCGGAGGCCTTCAGCTCGCTCCTGTCCTCAGGCCTGTTGTTTCATAATCTGACTTCCTGTCCTGAGAAGCTGCACTCGCTCCAGCACACCCTCCGTCCACGGCGTTGCCACGAAACACAACAGCAGCAACACGTGTGCGTTTCACAGCCGCCACAGCACCTGTCTGCTCCCCGTAAAGCCGCTCATTCATTGGATGACGCCATCTGCGCCGAGCGAATGGCTTGTTTCTCTTGGAGACGCGGTGATGTAAGCATTTCCTTTAATCAGAGCTGAGGCATGCCAGCAGCGTGACCTCTGGAAACCTGCAGCCACCAGGTGGGAGCAGGTAAAAAAAAACACTCTGAGGACGCAGGAATTCAACATTACAGAGTGCAGAACACCGGAGGGGGATCAGCAGCAGCGTCTGGCTCAGCGGCAAGATGCAAAACATCTAAATATGCACAGAGCCGGTCCAAAACAAGACGCAGAGTGACCAGAACCTCATTTAAAATGTCCAAAACAAGACGCAAAGTGACCAGAACCTTATTTAAAATGTCCACAACAAGGTACAAGACAACCGAATGGACACAGAAAATCCACAAAAAAACACAAGACAACAAAAAGGACACTCAAAGTTTCTAAAACAAGATGCAAAGAGACAAAAAAAGACATTCAAAATGTCTAAAACGAGATGCAAAAGAATGAAGACCCAAACAAAAGGACCAAAACAAGACGTAAAACAACAAAAAGGACACTTATTGTACAGAATAAAATGACTGAAAAGACATTCAAAACAACTAAAACAAGCTGCAAAATGACCACAAGGACAGTCTACATGATGAACAGTACGCTGACAATGTCCCAAACCAGACACAAGGTGACCTAAAAGACACTTAAAATGTCCAAAACAAGACATAAAACAACCAAAAGCACACTCAAAGTTTCTAAAACAAGATGCAAAGTGACCAAAAAGACACTCAAAACAACTAATACAAGATGCAAAACACCTAAATGTGCACAGAGCCGGTCCAAAACAAGACGCAAAGTGACCAGAACCTCATTTAAAATGTCCAAAACAAGGTACAAGACAACCGACTGGACACAGAAAATGACCACAACAAGACATAAGACAACAAAAAGGACACTCAAAGTTTCTAAAACAAGATGCAAAATGTCCACAAGGACAGTCTAAATGATGCTGACAATGTCCAAAACCAGACACAAAGTGACCAAAAAGACACTTAAAATGTCCCAAACAAGACATAAAACAACCAAAAGGACATTTACTAGACTCCCAAAATGCCCCAAAAGACACTCTTCATGCCTCAAAGGACACTAAAAATGCCCAGAACAAGATGTGAAGTGACCAAAAGGACACCTAATAAGGCCACAAAATGCTCAAAGGGAGGAGAAAGACGTTCATAACTGCTGCAAAAACACTGAAATGGATGCTTAAAATACAGAAAAAGATGCAAAACAACCAAAAGGTCGATCAAAATGTCTAAAATGAGACGAGAACAACCAAAAGGACACGTAATAGGTCCCAAAAACGGCACAAAATGACATTTAAAACAGTTAAAATAAGATGTAAAATGACCAAAGGGAAACTCTAAATGAATATCAAAATATCCTTAACAAGATAAAAACCAAAAAGTGACCTAATGGACGTTCAAAATGTCCAAATATGCAATTTGAGGGTCCTTTGGTCTCTTTACGTCTCGTTTTAGACATTCTGAGCGTCCAATTCATCGTGTCGCGTCTTGATTTAGTTGTTTTAAATGTTCTTTTGGTCATTTTGTGCATTCTTTGGGGGGCAAATTAACTGTTCTTTTAGTTGTTTTGCATCTTTTTCAGTCCTTAACAAGATGCAAAGTGTCCAAAAACTCCAAAATAAGATGCAGAACAACCAAAAGGACGATCAAAATGTCCAAAACAGGCACAGACTGACCAGCAAACCCCCTAAAGTCAGACACAAGACACTGAAAATGAGAAGTTGCATAAACTAGTCTTAAAAAAAAAAAACTCATCTGCTGCGTCTCTTCAGTCAAAGCGCAGAACATTTGAGGAAGATTAGCGGTTAGCGTCTGGATCAGCTGCAGTCTTTTCTCCTCGTTAACACGTCGTAAAAAGCGCCGCTGCAGCTTCCTCCATCGACGCACCACATGCAACGCTCGCATTTTCTGTTTTTTTTTTGTTTTGTTTGTTGTGAAAATGGAGTTTGTTCAGACGCGGTGATTTATGGATCTGTGTGCGATTGGTGTGCCAGTTAACAATCAGCTCATTCTTTTCAGATGTGGGAAGGAACACATTCCCCTAAATTTAGCTCCGTGCCACACATGCCAGCTACAGATAAGAGGTATTCACTGGGTTTATTTTCTCCCGGCCTGAGAGCCACTTTAAAATCCACCCTGGGACTGAATCCATGAAAACAAACTCTGGGTATGTTTGAAACAACAGCTCGGCCTCGATTGGAAGTAGATACGTAAAGCGCTGTTTTTCTGTTTTTTTTTATTTTTAACAAATGAGATGCACTTTATTTGTGGCTGAAACCGTAGTTGACCCACAAGTGTTCTGTTTTTATTCACAGCCCATATCTTGTAGAAGCTTGTTTCTGTGTTCAGTTAAGTCATTAACTGTCTTTAAATGCATTTTTATCAGACTTTTAGAAAATAAAATGGCTGCTGCTAACGTGCTAGCTCCCCTTAGCTGCAGTTTGATCATTTTGACTTGATATAATTGCCGTCTCATTTAATTGTGTTAATTAACAGACTGAATAACCACAATATTGATTCAATATAACAAAAATACTTTTCATTTTCATAGATATTAATTAGGGGAAAATAAATACCTAAAACCTGGCTTTAGTTTGAGTTAAGGCGAGATGTTGCTATCTCTGCATCTAGCTTTCAGATGGATATCTTAGATATG
>NW_007577927.1:147814-151588 GCF_000690725.1 Stegastes partitus
TAACTTTCAATGTGTAGTTAACTGCTGTTTGAATTACTTTAGCTGTATAGTTAGCTGTTATGCTATGAGTTAGCTGTGTAGTTAGCTTTCTTTCTGTAGCTTTCGATGTGTAGTTAGTGGTTTCAATTACTTTAGCTATATAGTTAGCTGTTATGCTATGACTTAGCTATGTAGTTAGCTTTCTTTCTGTGACTTTAGCCATAGAAATGTTTAATAAAGGCCTTTATTATACATATCTATGACTTTAGCTGCATAGTTAGCTGTTTCAATTACTTTAGCTGTGTAGTTAACTGTTATGCTATGAGTTAGCTGAGTAGTTAGCTTTCTTTCTATGACTTTTGCTGTGTAGTTAGCGTTTTCTGTGACTTTAGCTGCGCAATTAGCTATTTCAATTACTTTAGCTTTATAGTTAGCAGTTATGCTATGGGCTAGCTGTGTAGTTAGCTTTCTGTCTGTGACTTTATCTGTAAAGTTAAAGGTTTTTTCACTTTAGCATTGTACTTCGCTAAACTTTTGCGACTACTTATATCGTTGGCTTTCTTGGTCTGACTTTATTTGTGTGGTTTATTTGTTTCAAGACTTTAGCTTGTTGTTAGCGGTTTAGCTTTGAGTTTACTATGATGCTAGCTGCCTTTCTATGACTTCATCTGTACAGTTAGCTGTTTTTTGACTTTAGCGTTGCAGCTTGCCTTTCTGTCTATAACTAAACAAGTCCTGAAAATATCAGGACCGAATATGTTCCTGAGGTTTTTAGACTTTCTCGCCACGCTGGACATCTTTTGAACTGTTTGTGCTTTTAGTTCGTCACATCTCTTCAACTTTCAAATCAGTCACCGTTTCATCTGAACGTCGTGTGTAAAACTATTTTCACATTAAAACCTGCCGTTAGATGACGTTTATATAACATATCCTGTACGTTTGTCTTTCTTCTAAAACGATGTGCTCCAACAAGACGTGTTTGTCAGAACCACAGCGGGTCAGACAAAAGCTGAACTTCTCCCACCGAGCAGAGCCGCTCTGAGCTACTGCAGCCGTCGGACCGAGCCGGAGGAGGCACCGAGCTCTGAGGCGGACGTTGGGAAACGTCTGTTCCCCGCAGAGCCAGCGAGCGGCTGGCTTTAATTATCACACATTTCCACACATTAGGCCATGTGAGATACAGGCGCTGGATTATACAAACAGCTGATTTAAATCTGCGCCTATGATTTATGGTGACTGATATTTCCTATGATTTATGACGCTGTAAAGGCGTGTTGGCTCGACGGGAAATGAAACATAATTGGGAAATTGACTTCACGGTATGCTTTCTTGTTCGCGTTTCTCTCGTCCCGTGATGGATCGGGATTGTTTCAGAGGAAACACAATGGCTTCAAAGGCCGCCTGTTGTTGGGTGTAATGTTCCTGCTCCCCATGTCCAGGGTCGCGCTCAGCGTTACGCTCTGGGCTTCGTCAAGGCCGAGTCGAAAGAAAACCCTTTAAAAAAAACAAAACGTTTGCTTAATTTATCCTCATAATAAAATGATTGTTTAGGTAACTCTGTGTTTGTAAAATCCTGCTCCGCTCAGAGCTAAACGGTTAAACTCTGAGTCGATATGTTCTCCTCTCTCACCAGACGACTTCAGCTTCATTCAGAAAACAGTTTGTACTTTTACCTGCGTCTGTTTTGGTCGTGAAGTTTGGAAGGTGGAAACTCAACCGCCGAAGGTCTGATTATAAAATAAAGATGATAGTTTACAGTAGACAAAGTGGAAAAATCTGATCAAGTGAGCAACAGATGAAATGTTTAATCATTTTCGGGTTGTTCCATCTCAAGTCGACCATTTAAACTTTATGTTATCTGTGAAATTTTAACTTGATAAATCAAATACTTTCAGACATAAAATGTTTTAATATCACCTGTAGAATCACTTTTTTTTGTTAGTTTTTTTTAAATTTGAGGCTCTTTCGACAACAATATCTCAGTAAATATTAAATACAAACAAAGATATTTCTCATCATGTCATTGATTCAGAATCTGTAAAATTGGACAAGTTGATCAAATAATCTCTGAATGAATTTTTTTTTTTTAAACGAAGACGTCTCATCTTTGAGCTCATTTGAACAAAACAACTAAAAAAGCAGAAGTCAAGTAGAGATATTTTCTGATCCACGTGTAATAATATAAAACTGAACACCTGCAGGACTTCTTTAATATGAAATACTTGATAATAATAATAATAAAAAAGTTATTTTTATTGAACTTAAAATGGCCGAACTGAGATAAAACTGAGTTCTGTTGGAGATTATTTATGGATTTTGTCGCTCAAACAGCCTCATATTAAGACAAAAACAGTAAATAGATAAAATTATAAGTAGGTTATGAAGCTTTCAGGCAAATCGGAGCTGGTCGAGCAGAAAACGTTGAATAAATTTGATGATTTCTGATGGAATGACGCACATTTTTTATCTTATTTAGTGAATTAAGCACCACATCGTTTTAACGTACTTCCATAGAGCTGCTCCGTTCTGTACTCCAGTAAATGCACTGACATCAAACCCTGCCAGTCAAGTATGATTTAAGACTGCCAAAGTCACTGCTTTAAAACTGACCACAGAACAGTTTCATAAAGCAAACACTGTTTCTGTCTTGAAGCCATTAATAATCTTTGTGCTTTTAATTTGACTCACAGCAGGTTGATGCTTTTCAAAATAAAGCAGCAGTTCAGGGTAGAACCGGAGACAGACTGATCTCCCAGTGCTGACTCGGCTGGTCGGGTTCAGAGTGGCCTTCAGCCCGTAACGCCGTGGTACCGGCCGACCCGCGGCCCCTCCGTCCCTCCACTGAGCCCATAATCACATTAGATCGTAGCGAAGCCCAGAAATGTGTAGGAAAGCAGAAACATGGACTGTTTACGGGTTTCGGGTTTCCTTGTCGCTGTTTGTGGCCGGGAGTTGTGGCAAAGTGTCAGGCCGAATCGCAGCGAACAGGATCAAGAGCCGGGCTGAACAGGCCTATTGTGTTTCTGCGCTGGCGGTAATCGGAACCAGATGCCCTCCGTCGTCAACGCCGAGAAGGGAGGCTTGTTTAACGGGCCCTAACTTCATCGAACACAACTTTAATGGTCGCCCCTATTACGCGATTTAACAATGATGTTTCGGGAAGGATTGTGTGCATGTGAGTGTGTTTCCCACCAGAGAACCCGAAGGCCTGGAGCTGCAGACCTGAACGGCCCGGTCCAGGCTCAGTGGGCCACATCTCCTCCACCGGAGCCCCGATAAACACCTCGTCTGCTCCGCTTCGCCTGCAATCTGATTAGTTTGCACTTCAGCACGTCGGAATAGTCGGAACACATCCACAGTGTAATCCGGTAAAGGCTGGAAAGTGAAGCTGGGATTAAGATAAAAGTCAATTAAACTAATTAAACAGAGGCAGTGAAGGTTCATTAGTTATTCATTACTGTTGCATACGTCGTCTACGGAGGTCAGAGGATTCATGTAGAAACCCTGAACTGCAGTACGACCACAAAGAGTCACAAAACCACCACAAACTGATATAAAACCACCACAAAGAGACACCAAATAACCAGGAAATGATTACAAAACACACACAACCACAATTAGACACAGAAAAACATAGAAAATAGTCACAAAAAGAGATAAATTGACCACAAAGAGACGCAAAATTACTACATAGAGACAGAAAATCACACAAAAGTACCCCAAAATGACACAAAAAGGCAAAAAAAAAGTATCACGGGGCACGAAATACCGTGAAATGATAGAAAACAGCACAAT
>NW_007577927.1:152866-161209 GCF_000690725.1 Stegastes partitus
ATAAAATGACCAAAATGGACAAAATCATTGGATAGATCACAAGGAGAAACAAAACAAGCAAAAATTTACACAAATGAACCAAAATAAGTGGTGCAAAAAGACCTAAAAGTCACATAAAATGACCAGAAACAGATGAAATACCAGACAGATCCAAAGGAGACACTAAAAAAATTTAAAATAGACACAAAATGATTAAAAAAGGTACAAAATTACTCAAAGGTCACATATGATGGAAAGAAATGGACCCTAAACGACCAAAACGAGACACAAAGAGACCAACAAGTGGCATAAAATGACCAACATGGATGAAATCAAAAGACAGAACACAAGGAGAAACAAAATAAGCAAAAAATGGACCAGAAATTGACATAAAATGAGCAAAATAAGTGACGGAAAATGATCTAAAACTCACATAAAATGACCAAGAAGTGGCCTAAAATGATCAAAACCTGATTAGACGAACAGAAAGATCCAAAAGAGACACGACATGATGAAAAAGAGACACAATATGACCCAAAAATACATAAAATGACGATCAGGAGACAATAAATAATGAGAATAAAATGGAGCCTTGAGGAGAAACTCCAGAAATAAACTGAGTTATGGTTTGAAGAATCCAAACACAGAATAAGTTTGTTTAGAGAAACGACTTTAACTGAGCATTGAAGGGTTTAAAGTTCTCAGACAGCATGAAGAGCAGCTTCTGATTCTCCATCTGACCAGGTTCCTTCACGGCCTGCAGCAGATGATCATCACGTCGGTGGTTCCTCCATCATGGACTCATCCTGCTGCTGCTGCTGCGTTTCCATTCCTGGGTTTCACTTCCATCAGATCTGGACGCTTCGCTTCCAGTCGAAGCCTTTTTTCCCGACAGATGTTTGGGAGGAATTTTATCGCTCAGCCAGCAGCAGAGTTCCATCGAGCTGCAGAGGAAGAACCTGACGTCTACAGCTGTTCCCCCAGAGCGGGCCTGAACGCCGTCCTCCATCTGCACACGACGACGGAAACACGTTTTATTTACATAAAACCACAAGTGGAGAGACTTTTAGTCGGTTTGCATGTTGTTCTGGTCATTCTGCTTTTCCTTCTGCACATGTTAGGACTTGTTTTAGTCATTTTGGGTGTTTCTTTGGTCATTTTGCATCAGATTTTTGTCATTTCATGTCTTGTTTAGGACATTTTTAGTGTCTTTGTGGCCATTTTGCATCTATTCTTTGACATTTTAGGACTTGTTTTGGTCATTTTGAGTGCGTTTTTGGCCAATTTGCATTTTGTTTTTGACATTTAACAGCCTGATGGTCATTTTGTATCTCGTTTTGTACATTTTGGTCATTTTCTTTTTCTTTTTTTAATCTCCTTGTGGTTCTTTTTAGTGTAATTTTCTTGTTTGGGACATTTTGAGTTCCTTTTTAGTCATTTTGAGTGTATCTTTGGTCATTTCGCATCAGATTTTGGTCATTTTATGTCTTGTTTAGAAAATTTTTAGTGTCTTTGTGGTCGTTTTGTATTTACTTTTGAACATTTTGTGTCTCGTCGGCCATTGTGCATCAGGTTTTTGTCATTTTATGTCTTGTTTAGGACATTTTTAATGGTCTGATTGTCATTTTGCATCTCATTTTGTAAATTTTGGTCGTTTTTATTTCCTTGTTCTTTGAAATATAATTTAGCTTCTTGTTTTGGACATTCTGAGTTCCTTTTAAGTCATTTTGCACATTTTTGGACATTTGATGACTTGTTTTGGTCATTTTGCGTGCATGTTTGGCCAACTTGCATCCGGTTTCTATCATATTGCATTTTGTTTTTGACATTTTTAACGGCCTGATGGTCATTTTGCGTCTCATTTTGTCAGTTTTGGTCATTTTTATCTCCTTGTTGATCTTTTTAATATAATTTAGTTTGTTTTGGTCATTTTGCATTTCTTTTTCGACATTTGATGACTTGTTTTGTGCATTTTGAGCGTATTTTTTGGTCATTTTGGATCTTGTTGTGGACATTTCTTTCATTCACCTCTCCTTATGTTTGTTTTTAATCTAACTTTGGTCATTGTGTGGCTCTTTGGTGCCATTCTGCACCTTGTTTTGGACATTTTTAAAGACCTAAGTGGTCATTTTGCACCTGTTTTTGTAAATAATAATAATAAAAAAATCTCCTTGTGGTTCTATTTAGTATAATTTAGCGCCTTGTCTTGTCCATTTTGCACGTCTTTGGTCATTTTATGTCTTATTTAGGGCCGTTTTTGTGGCCTTGTGCTAATTTTATGTCTCATGTTTTAAATTTTGCTCATTTTAATCTACATGTGGTTGATTTTAACATCATTTTGTTGATTGTTTTGGACATTACGAGTGCCTTTTCAGTCACTTTGCATTTCTTTTTGGACATTTTGTGCGTCGTTTTAGACCTTTTGAGTCTATCTCTGGTCATTTTGCTTCTTGTTTCGGGCCTTTTTAGTCATTTTCACATCTTATTTTGGCCATTTTTAACTTTTTGTAGACATTTCTGCCGAATAAAACTGCGTCTGTACGCTGCGGATGAGTTTGTGTAAAGTGTGCGTGTGGATTTTTAAAGCACACAGACCAGGTTACAGTGAAAATGTGCAGCCCAGGAGGGGGTAGTTCAACATCTCCCAGCTCTGGCAGAAGAGCAGCTGAGTACATTCTGGGTCCAGTTCTAACCTCCAACTTTTTAATCATGACTTAGTGCTGCTGCTGCTTCGCCTCCTCCTCCTCCTCCTCCTCCTCCAGGAATAAAAAAAGAAAAAGAAAAAGCCACAGTTTCTGTTCTGCTGTGAAAACATAGCTGTCGTTTCAGCCGAACCCCCGGCCTGCTGGAAAGCATTTGATTGAGGCGTACATGTTTCGTGTTAACATACAGTAGGTCCATTCATTTCTGCTCGCTGTGCCGGCGAAGCAGCAGCACGACAGGACGCTGCTGAGGAAGAGTCGTGTTTCCATGGCAGCTGCATCTCCACTCCGCTTCACCCGCCGCCCGGTTTGTTTTGGACACTTTGAGCCATTTTTTTGGTCATTTTCATTGAACTAAAGTCATTTTTAATTGACTTTGAGCCTCCACGGGGCGGTTTCGTGTCTCCTCTGGGACGTTTTGAGTCATTTTGCATCTTGTCTTTGCTCATTTTCATCTCCCTGTGGTGGATTTAAACGACCTCTTCAGACTTACTTTGAACTTTCTGAGTCCTTCTTGGTCATTTACGAGCTGTTCAGGCCGTTTTGCATTTGTCTTTGTGCATGTTCGGATCTTGTTTTGCACAGTTTGATTGTCCTCGTGGTCATTTTGCATTTTAAATTTTGATATTTAAAAAATAAAATAAAATCTCCCTTTGCTTGTTTTTAATCTCACTTTGGTCTCTTTGGAGTCTTCATCATTTTGGGCAAACCATTCTGGACATTTCTCCATTATCTTATCTCTTTGTGGTTGTTTTTAGTCATTCTGAGTGTCGTTTTAGTCACTTTTCATCTTGTTTTGAGGGTCTTTTTGGTCATCAGCCATCCAGTTTTGGACGTTTTGCACGTATCTTTGGTAATTTTGCAGATTATCGTCACTATTTTTTATTGATTTGTTGCTGCTTTCATTTTTTGGTTACCTTTTTGTGCGTTTTTGGGGTCGTTCTGTGTCTGTTTTGGTCTTTTTACGTCTTTTTTCGTGTGCCTTTAGCATCTAGCATCATCTTGTGTCGTTTTGCATCTTGTTTTGTCTGTTTTGCATCCCTTCTTTGTCATTATCTAATATCTTGGATGTGTTTTTGGCCTTTTTGCATCTTTTCCTCCCCTTGTCTGTGATTTTAGTCATTTCGTGTCTCTTGGGTGATTTTGGGTCGATTAGAGGATCCTTGTGGTCTCGAACTTTTGCTCAGTTTGAACTCTTTGCTCTTTTAATTTCATTTCGGTCAAGCTGTGTTTGGTTCTGGGACGTTGTGATAAATCTTCACTTCATTCCTTTCGTCCTGTCTCCTGTAACTTCCTTCCTTCCCAAACTGATCCGATGAGATAAAAATGTTTGGCAGCAGCTCTTCTCTGATCTCTCCTCTTCATTCATGCACTTTTACTTCTTCTGTGAAAACAAGAATTCTTATTATAACAGCATCATGTGAGAAATGCAGCTCGTCTCCTTGATTTTCGTTTGTCTTCGGAGCAGCAGACGGAGATAACTTGTTCAGTTTGTGCTCCGCGGCCACACACCGAGCTGGACGTCCACTCAGACACACCCACACATCATCCACGACGCCTCACTCTGCGAACCATTATCATTACCAGGTGCTGAAAAGAGCCGATATCGCCGCTCGCCATTCATCAATCAGCACGGCTCCCCTCGCACACCTCCAGCTGCCAGAAGGGCTTTTTTCTGAAGATGTAAAACATCTCGACCACCTGTGCGCTTTGGATCCATGAAATAATTCCTCCCTTTTTTTCTTTTTTTAGAAATGTCAGAGAAAAGATGGATTTGAGGACGTTAGAGCAGCAGGTCTGAGCAGCGAAGAAAAACTGGGTTTGTTTTTTTACTGCCTGTGTTTAATATCAAAGGTTGAAAAAATAAGAAAACCTGTGAGGAACAAGTTAGTCAGTGTAAAACACAAAACGCTCAAAACGAGACGCGAAATGACAAAAACACGACACAAAATAATCAAAAGCATGATTAAAACCACCAAAACAAACTCAAAATGACTAAAACACGACACAAAAGCACCAAAATAGAACACAACATGATGGAAAGGACGATTAAAAACCACAGAAACGAGAAACAAAACGACCAAACCAACACACAAAATGCTCACGACAAGACAACAAAAGCACCAAAACAAAACTCGAAATGACTAAAGACACAAAATGACCAAAATGACACTCGAAATGACCAAAACAAGACACCAAAGGACCAAAAGAACACACAAAATGCTGCAAACAAGATGCATAATGTGATAAAAATGACCAAATGAGGACACAAAATCACCAACAGCCATTCAAAATGTTCTAAAACATAAATAAAATGACTAAAAAGACACTTTGAATGTTCTAAACAAGACACAAAAGTGCAAAATAAGATGCAAAATAACCAGATGGACACACAAAATGGAAAGAAAAGACATAGAAAACAAACTCAAGGTGATGACAATGACAGAAGATAACCAAAAAATGAAAGACTAGGTGATGAAAAGGACAAAAACAAGACACTAAATGACTAAAAGACACTGAAAATGTCCAAAACTAGGAACGAAACAGCCAAAAGGACACTTGTAGTGATGTAAACAAGATGCAAAAGGACCAAAATCAAACAGAAAATGATTAAAAATGACCAAAATAAGACACAAAAGCACAAAACAATAAACAAAGAACCAAAACAAGACGCAAAATGACACTTTGACTGACAGAAATGAGATTCAAAAACACACTAAGTGATGAAAATGACCAAAATAAGTCAAAAAAACAACCAAAACGACACTCAAAGTGGCGTAAACAAGATGCAAAAGGACCAAAACGATGGATAATGTAACAAAAAATGACTGAAAAGACACTCAAAATGTCCAAATCAACACACAAAATGACCAAAAGGACACTCATAGTGGTATAAACAAGATGCATAAGGACCAAAATCAAACAGAATGTGATAAAAAATGGACCAAAACAAGACAAAAAAGGACAAAAACCATTCAAAGGACCAAAGCAAAAAACAAAATGACCAAAAACAAGCTGCACAAAAACCAACAGAACACTGAAAATGTCCAAATCTAGACACTACATGACCAATAACCAGTCAAAATGTTCTAAAAAAGAAATAAAAAGGCACAAAACAAGATGTAAAATAACTGAACGGACAACCAAAATGGAAAAACAAATCCATCAGTGGACGATCCCATGGGTTGGGATGGTCCCGGTAACAGATGTGGACCCAGCAGAACCTCTGGGACGAGGCAGAGCTGGAGGTTGGCAGCAGGACAGATCTGCAGAAACGATGTGATGAAGCTCTCAGGAACGTTTCCAGCATCTCATCAGGAGCTGCTTTAACGTATTAGTTCTGGCACGTTTTCACCTTCTCTGGACCGATCCGAGACTCTCAGGAATCGGATCGATGACTGACCGTCGTGCCCACGTGATCCAGTCTCAGGGCTTTTCTGTAAAGACGTGAAAGACGTCGACCACCCGGCTGCTCTGGATCCACGCAGCCCAGAACAATCCTTCAGCTTTTAAAACAGTGTCAGAGGAAAGATGAATGTGAGGACGTTCGTTTTTACTGCCGGCGCTGGAGATCAAAGATAATGAAGTCTTATACAATAAATATGACGAGTGAAAGGCAACAGCTGGAAGGGAACGACTTGTTCAGGACGTTCACATTCAGAGAGCCGGCAGCAGGACGCTCAGCAAGACCAACACCAGATAGAAATGACCCACAGGAGACAGAAAGACAACGAAACTAGACCGAAAATGACCAAAACAAGATAAAAACGGCCAAAACTAGATAAAAATGACCCAAAGGAGACAGAAAGCCACCGAAACTAGACAGAAAAGGAACAAAACTAGATAAAAATGACCCAAAGGTGACAGAAAACAAACAAAAAGAAGCTTTAAAGCATCAAACAACACACAAAATGACCAAAACAAGATTAAAAAAAAGGACGTTGGAAACCACTGAAACATAACGCAAGATAACCAAAACAAGACACAGAAACATGAAAAGAGACTAAATTACTAAAAAAAAAGACATAAAATGACCAAAAGGATACACAAAATTACCCAAACAAAAACTCATCTAGCTGGATGTAAACAAGCTGATAATTGTGCAGCTCATATCCACCAGCAGGGGGCGCCGGAGCACTAATTCACCACAATTTAATGCCGTTAAAGATCACAATCAATAAATCTGAGTTTCATGAGGGTGAATGATCGATATGGTTTGTAAATAAACTCACATTTTTCAGGTTGTGACTCTGAGTGCATCCGACATGTAAAAGTGGTCGTCGTCAGCATAGAGGGATCATCGCTCTGTTTGTGTTTGGATGCTTTTGTCTGCATCGAACACGACAACCTGAATACGACCAAAACAAGACACAAAACAGTCAAAGCAGCACACAAATTGAACGAAACGAGACACAAAATTACCAAATGGACACTGAAAACCAGCAGAAAAAGATGCAAAATGACCAAAACTACATATAAAATTACTAAAGCAAGACACAAAATAAGCAAAAGGATATTTAAAACCAGTAAAACGCAACACAAAATGACCAAAACAAGAAAAAGAACGACCACTAAGCTACAAANACTAGACAGAAAAGGAACAAAACTAGATAAAAATGACCCAAAGGTGACAGAAATGTACCGGAACTAGACAGAAAATGATTAAAAGGACCTTTAAAATAAGACACATGATGCCCAAAACAAGATAAAAATGACCGAAATGAGACAGCAAATAAACAAAAAGAATCTTTAAAGCATCAAACAACACACAAAATGACCAAAACAAGAGATAAAATCACCAAAAGGATCGCAGAAACCACTGAAACATAATGCAAGATGACCAAAACCAGACACAGAAACATGAAATGAGACCAAATTACTAAAAAAAAAAGACATAAGATGACCAAAAGGATACACAAAATTACCAAAACAAAAAATCATCTAACTGGATGTAAACAAGCTGATAATCGTGCACAAGAAGTCAGCTGATCTCCACCAGCAGGGGGCGCCGGAGCATTAATTCACCACAATTCAATGCCGTTAAAGGTCACAATCAATAAATCTGAGTTTCATGAGGGTGAATGATGGATACGGTTTGTAAATAAACTCACATTTTTCAGGATGTGACTCTGAGTGCATCCGACATGTAAAAGCGGTCGTCGTCAGCATAGAGGTATCATCACTCTGTTTGTGTTTGGATGCTTTCGTCTGCGTCGAACACGACAACCTGCAAATAAACAAGACAGAAATGAACAAAAGGACCTTTATATCATCAATCAAGAAAAAGAACGACCACTAAGACACAAAAACAACTCAAACACTCAAAACCATGAAAACAAGACACAAAATAACCAAAACGACACTAAAAGCCAATAAAACAGAAAAAATGACCAAAACAAGACCCAAAATGAGCAAAAAGATATTTAAAACCACTATAACACAACACAAAATGACCAAAACAAGAAAAAGAACGACCACTAAGCTACAAAGTAAACACATTTAAAACCCCAAAACAACATAAAATAACCAAAAATGACCAAAAACAATCCATGAATTGACAAAAACAAGACACAAAATAATCAAAAGCATGATTAAAACCACCAAAACAAACTCAAAATGACTAAAACACGACACAAAAGAGCCAAAACAGAACACAACATGA
>NW_007577927.1:161606-175542 GCF_000690725.1 Stegastes partitus
CGAGGTTCTGCTCCATCGAGGCGTTCCAGCAGAGACACAATCAGAGTGTTTCCTCCATCGACCGAGTGTGTGAGTGTGTAGTCAGAGTGTGTGAGGAGCGTTTTGTTTTTTTCTTCATATTATTAAAATTAAAAAAATCTGTACAAATTTTTTTTATTTTATTTTTTTTCAGTGTAATAGCTGTAATAGCCTTTCGGTAATTTTAAAATTTAAAATTTAAAATTTATCTTCATTAAATAAAAACATTTTTAAAAAAGTACTTAAAAGCAACTTTTCCTTGTGTAGGACCTGTAGAAGCTGCAGGTCATTTCTGTTCATGTCTATTCAAATTTAAATAATTTTAAAATGCATAAAAGTCGGTTCATTTCCCAGCGTACGATCTTTAAAGGTTATAGTTTGTTTTTTTTAAACTTTCAATAAAATGAATATAATTTTAAAATACATAAAAGTAACTTTTTAAAATAATACAATAAAATATATTAAATAATTTTAAAGTAAATAAGTTACTTTTCCCAGTTAAACAACTGCATCATTTACATTTTTACACTAAAATAAAAAATATTTTAAAATACATAAAAGTTGGAGCTAAATACATGATAGATAAATGTTTTTATTTTGTTTTAAAAATAATTTTAAAAATCTGTAAAAGGAACCTTGTCCCCAGTGTAAGAGGTAAATGGGCTGGATGTATTTGGATTTTTCATTCAGATAATAATTTTAAAGTGAATATGAGTTCCCATGTAAGAGCTGTACATTTTATAAATTAATTCTCATTAATCTATAAGTTATATATAGAGATGCAATACATCCAGGATACAGGATCTTTGTGGAGCACCAACACCTCCTCCTCTAGAAAAATATGCAGTTGTTTGGTTTTTTTCCAATTTCAAGGACCAGTAATAAAAAGCTGTCCTCCGTTGGATCTGTTCAACATCTTCTGGAAAATGTTCTGTCTGTTTTCTCACCAAGTTTAACGTTTGTGGGATTTTTATTATTTCTGGAGATGTTGAACTTTGAGAACAGTTTCACAGATAAGACGTACTTTGAGGGTAAAAATACTAGAATTCATGAAAACACATTAACTCAGTTTTAGGTCTGACTGCTCTCAACCCCTCAAAGTCTTGTCCCGGGTCACTCTGGTCTGGTCATGTCTTGGTCTCTGTTTCAGGTTGTGGATGAGAATAACTGGGCCTTTTTTTCTGCATGCATTAGCATCTAAACCTCTCCATATATGTTCTTTTTATTGCACGTTTTGATGCATTTATTAAGTTTTCGTGCATGCTGCGATATGCTTCTGTTCTCCTGTGTGTGTGTGTGTGTGTGTGTGTGTATGTGTGTGTTGTCTGGCCGGTGTAAGTGTGTCCATGTGTGTGGGAGAAAAGGCCTATTTAAGCAGCATTACTGCGATCGTGAGCTGCCAAGTACCTGTCGCCTCGACTTCTCTTCCCCGCTTTGTCTTCTCTTTCTCAATATGGCCAACACCTGCAGAGACACACAATCACACACACACACACACACACACACACACACACACACACACACACACACACACACACACACACACACTCTCTCACTCGTCTCGTCTACACCGGACGCGATGCGCCCACAGTTTGAAGCAGCACAGACTTTTTATTTTACCCACCAGTCCGTCTGGTGTCTCTGTTTTCGCTTCACCTCCTTCCTTCTGGCTTTTTACTCATTTATTTCAGACGCAGCTTCGAATATGCGTCGAAATACACCAACGGAGCAACACGGAAAAAGTCTGTTTACATGGATTTTATCAGGCCTGTTGTTGTTATTTAACTTTGGAGGCTGTTCCCATGAATGTACAGAAAGGAGGCTCTAAAACTCATCTAACTGGATGTAAACAAGCTGATAATCGCGCAGCTGATCTCCACCAGCAGGGGGCGCCGGAGCACTAATTCACCACAATTCAATGCCGTTAACGGTCACAGTCAATAAATCTGAGTTTCATGAGGGTAAATGATGGATGTGGTTTGTAAATAAACTCACATTTTTCAGGTTTTGACTCTGAGTGTATCCGACATGTAAAAGCAGTCGTCGTCAGCATAGAGGGATCATCGCTCTGCTTTCGTCTGCATCGAACACAACAACCTGCAATTAAACGTGACTTTATGTCTGTTAGCAGCGACAGAAAAGCCGCGTCTTCGTAAAACTAAATTGTTTGTTGTAAAGTGTTTTTGTGTGTTTGGTTTGCCTGTTTTTGACATTCAGATTGTAGGTAACATGATCTCCGGATGTTTTTAATAAATAACAACAGAAATAGGAAATATAAACAGAATGAACAGATTAGCTCAAAAACGTTGGGAACAGCAGTCGAGTAATACAGCCCATTGTTCCGATTCAACACCACACAAGGCAGGTTCACCTGGACAGGTAACCAGTCTATCACAGGGCTACACTTAGAGACAGACAACCAAGCACACTCACATTCACACCTACAGACAATTTAGAATCACCAATTAACCTCAGCATGTTTCTGGACTGTGGGAGGAAGCCGGAGAGAACCCACGCTGCACAGGGAGAACATGGAGACTCCACGCAGAAAGATCCCGGGTGTCCTCACCGGGACACCAACCAGCGACCTTCTAGCTGTGAGGCAACGGCGCTAACCACCGAGACACCTGCAGCCCCACTAGCTAAACTAGCACATTATTACAAAATGATTGGTCAAGCAGCTAATTAGCCTGTTAGCCTGTTAGCCAATCAATTACTCCACTGCATTTATCCGTCAGGTTTAAAGTACAACCCAGCTAGCAGCGAATGTTCCCACAACTCCGGCTAACATGCCCTATATATAGTTTTTTGTTTTTTTTTAAAATTTCAATGTAATGTTCAAAGAATATTATAAAAACATTTAGCATTTCAAATAATGTTCCTGGATTGGTATACGTTAACAAAGACGAAACGTTTTAGGTGCAACGTTCTAAAGATGTTTTGGGCATGTTGTTGAGATGAGCGATCACAGAGCGTTCCTCTAGAAAACATTACCACAACGTTGCGTGATAACAAAGGATTTCCAAGAAACGGTCTGAAAATATTTTCAGAATATCATTAAAGCCTCCAATTACATTGTTATTTATAAAAACATTCTTACAACGTTATATGATAATAAAGGAGAAACATTTTTGAATGTTTTTAGGGAACGTTCTCCCAGAACATTCCAGGAATTGAAAGAAAACTTTCTGCCGAAAACGTTGCAACAACGTTAGTGCATCATATTCTAGAAACGTTGTCGTTTAACATTGTAAGAGGGTTTTTGCAAAACATTTTTGGAATGTTTTTAGGGAAACATTCTTGGAACCTAAAGAAAATCTCCCGCTGAAAACATTGCAACGACGCTCCAGTCAACATTCTAAGAACGTTCTAAGAACCAAAGGCTTCTAGCTGGGAACACAGACGTACAGATTAAACTTGACGATAGCAGCGTTTGATCCGGCTCACGGTTCAGATGTTTAGGAGTTAAAAGCTTTGATAAATAACGTTTTTTCTCTTTAAACTTCTCTCTAAAGTCAATAAAAGCTTCAATCTTACAATATCTCAGTCAAATGAAAGATTAGCAGAAACTGAAAACAGATTTATTCACCAGGAGTCTGTTTTTTTTAACCTCAGATTAATCTGCTGAATATAAAACTTAAAGGAGTTAAAACCTGCTGCTGACTAACTGGTAAACCATCATCACATAATCACATCAGTCAGAATCAGCCTTCACCTCACTCAGCTCCTGACACGTCTTCACGCAGGACTTTTACTTGTAACGGCGTTCTTATGCGTTGCTGTGACACTTCCTCCACCGCTGCACAGAAACAAACGAGCCGGACTTCATGTCTGCAAAAACCACCTCAAAGTCCACCGAAGTGAGTTTTAGCTTTCATTGCAACAGGCAGATTTTCGCTGCAGGAATTCGAGGCAGGCGCGAGTCGGCGCAAACGTTCACCGCAATGAGACCATAATCGGCCGGTTCAGGCTTTCTGTTTCCATTGTGGTGCAGGATGTGACGGCGTTGACCTCCGAATGCACCAAAACAACAACTAGTAGTAGCAGAACCCACTCCAGTTAAAAGAGCAGGCAGCAGAGTGAACAGGTTAGCTTATACGCTGGATTCTAGGCTGCTGATGGCGACGTTAGAGAGAAGAAGGCTGATGCTGGACATTGAGAAATTAAACTAATCAGCGAGCTTAACGGATCAGTCAGAAGTGCCGACTTCGGAGCAGAAGTGAAGAGGTTCTGCAGGAGCGGTTTCTGATTCTGGAACCCGCTCCGAGATGAAGGCGAGCGAATGAAACGTACGCTGGCATAATGACATTTCAAAGCACAATAAAGCAACTGTGATGCAGTGATACGCTTTAAGTTTTTCAGCAGGCGGCTTCGTGGCAGCCGGCCTCTAAGAAAACACGCCACACTTCCACACATCTTCAGTTTATTTACACGCAGACTGTTAAAAATCACTCCAGCTAGTCTGTTTCTGTCCGACATCCCATGAATGCAGGGCTGTACCGCCGCCAACTTGGACACCTTGGATGTCGGACCGCCTTGCCAACACAATTACATACACAAACTGTGCACACCCACACAGAGCCGGCTTTGGACCGGGCCCTCTCCCACTCTTACCCTCTTCATAAACACTGCTACTCCGACGTAAAACCGCCTGCAGCTGGCGCGCTACGATAAACGCCATTAAACCACATAAATAAAACGGCTAAATAAATATCTCCATGGGGTGGCCTGCAAATATTATGAGAAGCTGGTTTTCACTGACAACAGGAGGAGGTGGAAGGCGTGTCCGACATTAAGGGTGTGTATCCACAACTCTCTTTGTGTATATGAGCATTTATAAGTAACGAATCGGTGGCGCTGCAAGAAACAGTCTGAACTCTGAAATCTACAAGATGCCAAATGTAAACAATCAAAATGGCAAACCTCAGAAACCGTTTGGGCAAAACGTAAAGATCCGCAACGTCAGCAGAGCTAAGTTGGACACAACGTACAAACGGAGGCTGTTTCCGTCAAGCTAGCCCGACTACTACACTCCATACCTAAACATGTAGCATTAATGCCACACGCTGGTACTTCAAGTTTGAGACCATCCATGCATCAAGCCTTGTAAGTCTAAACAAGAAAAAGTTAGCTTCTATGTTTGCCTTAACAAGAAAAAGCCAGCTGCTATTTGAGCCTAAGTAACATACATTTAGCTCCAACAAAAGGGTTAAAGGGCGAGCTGCTGTGCTAGCCTAAACAAGATCGAACTAGCTGCTATGCTAGCCTAAACAAGATAAATTTCCTGATAACATGACTTTTAAAAGACAGTTAGAAGCTGTGTTAGCTTACACAAGAAAATGTAGCTGCTAGAAGCTGTGTTAGCTTACACAAGAAAATGTAGCTGCTATGTTAGCCTAAGCCAGCTAAATTAAGCTGCTATGTTAGTTGCAGTGTTAGCCTAAACAAGAGGAAGCCAGTTGCTATGTTGGTCTAAACAAAATACATTTAGCTACTCTGTTAGAATAAAAAGGCTAAAGTCAGCTGCTATGTTAGCCTAAACAAGATAACCTTAGCTACTATGTTCGCCTGTAAAGGCTAAAGTTAGCTGCCGTAATAGCCTAAACAAGATCAAATCAGTTGATAAGTTAGACTAAGCAAGATAAATTAAGCTGCTATGTTACCCTATAAAGGCTAAAGTTAGCTGCAATGTTAGCCTAAACAAGATCAACTCAGTTGATAAGTTAGCCTAAGCAAGATAAAGTTAGCCACCAGCTTATTAGCCAAAACAAGGTACTTAGCTGCTACATTAGCATACTGTCCTCACTAAAAGTTGTTGCAGGCAATGAATTCTTTTTAGCTATACGGCTGTCTGAACATTATATGAACTGTGGTTTGTTGTGTTATCCAAGTATATCCAAGTACAAAATACAAACAAGTACCTGACAGAGCTTTAAGAGTACTACACAATATCTCTAGTACTAGAGAAAACACTGCTCACATAAACACATGTGAACAGATGCTAACAGCTACGTCCAGGAACATAAAACATGAGAACACAACAGTGACACCACGTACGTACGCACCTGTGCTTTAATCATCGAGTACTAATCGTCCATATGTACAAACGAACCATCGTCCAAAGTGCTGCCCTCAATCCAAGAAAAAGAAACACAAACACGTAAATATTAATAATAGTAAATATGTGAGGACTCACAGATGAAGCTGGTTTATGGACTTGAAGGCTCAGGATTAAGAAGATTGTTGCTCTGTGCTTCTCTCTCCAACCACATCACATGGAAAGAACTTCCTGAACAGTGCTTCCTGTTCCTGTGAGCTCACTTCCTTTTCAGTGCTGCTAAGCTGCTGCTACCACCAGGTGGCGCTAAAGAGCATACAAAGGGACACAATGGGCAGCTTCCAATACTGCTAGTCTAAATAATATAAAAATAAAAATAAATAAAAATGAATAACTAAATACAAATAAAAACAACAAGATAAAACTGCTTAGCCTAAAAAAAAGATGACCTAACTAAGATAGTGTTGGAGAGTAAGTTAGACTGAAAATGATAAGTAGCCAAAAAATTTTTAGCCGCTAAGTTAAAATAAAAAGATAGATAGTCTAAACAAAATAGTGACAGTCTCTGACTAAGCCTATAAAAGATAAACATCATGAACAATGTAAAGATGGTCACCATGTTTGACTCAACGAGACAAAGACAGCTGACATGTTAGCCTGAATGTGACAAAGAAAGTTAATACGCTAGCCTAAACAAGATAAAGATAGCTGACATACTAGTCAGCACGTGAAAAAGATAGCTAATATGTTAGCCTGAACAAGATAAAGATAGCTGACATGCTAGCTTGAATGTGACAAAGAAAGTTAATATGTTGGCCTGAACAAGATAATGACAGCTGATATGTTAGCCAGAAGAAGAAAGATAGCAAACATGTTAGCTTGAGCAAGACAAAGATAGTCGATATGTTAGCCTGAAGACAACAAAAATAGCTAATATGTTAAACTGAACAAGATAAACATAGCTGACATGTTAGCCTAAATATGATAAAGATAGCCAACATGTTAGCATGAAGGAGATAAAGATAGCTGATATGGTAGCCTGAGCAATACAAAAATAGCTAATATGCTAGCCTGAACAAGATAAAGATAGCTGACATGTTAGCCTGAATATGATAAAGATAGCCGATATGGTAGCCTGAACAAGATAGTCAATATTACCCTGAACAAAATGAAGTTAGCAATGTTACTTTAAACATGCTAAGCTAACCTTTGTGAGTGTTGTGTGTGGAGCAGAATGAGGTGTCTCAGTTCACCAGCAGCAACAGGAACATTTCAGGACATGAACATTGAGAAAATGTTTTGAATATAAAGGAAGAGCTGAAGCTCTCAGCTCAGCGCAGGTCTGTGTTCAGATCTTTAGCAGCTAAAACCCTTTTTAGCTGTTTTATGTTTTACATGTTCATCGACTCAAACGTTAAATATCTTTGTACACTTTGTATTTGTTGCTGCTCATGTAGCTGTTATTTTAAGGTATCACCAGAACCTGCAGCGTCTACATCACATGTTCAGGATGTTCCAGTCTTTATGCTAAGCTAACTGTAGCTTCGTATTGAATGTGCAGACATCAGAGTGGCACTGCTTTAATTCACAGTAAACAAAACGTCAAACTATCCTGTAGACAGACAGAAAAAGTGACTCTGGGCTCTGACGTCCGCGACACGCACCATAACCGGCTGAGTCACCGGGAGCCTCCTCATCAGCGCCTCATTTAACGGATGCACATCACACCTATAATTTTCGCGTCTAAATTCAGGCCCGTCTGGAGCGTCACAGTCCTGCTGCTTCCCACAGTTTGTTCCACCCTGGCTCTTTGTTTGAGCCGAGCGCTGAGCTGTGCAGACGCATCAAAAGGCCGCAACCAGCGTCCTGAGGTTTCTACAGCAAACACAGCTCAGGACGGGCAATGAGATCACAGCCGTGCACTCGCATCAAACACACAACTGCACGACAAAATGCTCCAACAGTGATGCTAATCTATGTTTTATTCTTTATTCTTAGCGTTGGATCTGTCGTAATTTGCCTAATTAAACTCCTCAATGCCACCTGATGAACTTTGTTAACATTATCTACAACTAGAAGCTCAAGATGTGGCGCTAAAATCAAAAAATAAAAATAAAACACCAAACACAATTCCTTTAAATAACCCAAACTTACTCTGTACATTTACTTTGTCAGTTTGAAAGCAATGAATGGACTTTTTGTTATATCAAAAATGTGTTTTTTTTTCAACTTTCGGTTTCACATTCTTCTGCTGCTTTGTTAATTTTGTCAATCATGATAGAAAAGTACTCGACAACCAGTTTATCGTGATTTAAATGTGACGAAAACTGAGTTTAATGTGACTAAAGATGAGCGCTAAGTAAGAAAGTTTTGTAGTTTTGTTTGAAGGAAGTTCCTCACATTCAGTAATAGAAGATGGAAGCATTACAAACACAAAGAAAACCCGCCTCCATGTTTCTGACACGTCTTGGTTCAGTTTGGACGTTTATTTGACGTTATTTAGAGAACTTTGTGATTCATGCACAAAAGCAGTGAAGACAAATAAGAGCTTGTGATCATCTGGTCCACATGATTGTTGTTGACATGTTCAGGTTCTGGTTTGTTGTAATAAACTACAATGGACCCGGACCAAGGAGCTGATCGATCAGTCAGCCACAGAAGCTGCCTTCAATCACAGCGAACAGTGAAATCGGGTCTGTTGTGGTTCCCGCCTGCAGAGTTTTGATCCAAAGAGTCTGCTGATGCCACTTCTTCCTCCCAGACTCCTCCGCTGTCCTCGCCGTGAAACCGAACACTGAACAGAACGAAGCCGGTTCTGGTTCTGATTCTACCCACATGGACTCTCTGCTCGCTGACCTTTGGCCTCATTACAGGACTCCGGGTCTGGTTTGTGTAACCGAACCGCAGATCTTTTGTGTCTCTCAGCTGAAATGAAACCATTTCCTGATAATATAATTCCATAATAATGTTTCCCAGCTTTCTGTTGGATGAACCTCTATTTTTTTTTTTTTACTCAGAGCTCCGATTTTTCGAACCCTTAAGCTCCTTTAAACCGCCAGACAGAAAGTTGTGTAACATCAAAAGGCGTTTGAGATGACACCGAGGCTTCGATCACACAATAAAGGACAGAAGAAGTCATTTATCTGCTGCCTGGATGTGTGCATGAGCGGCAGCGTCGGCGACTGGACTGAATTAGCGGAGATGAAATCGGCCTGGGAAAGAACCGTGACTCACACCAACAAATAAAGAAAGACAGAAGCTGCAGAAGGTTTCAGTTTTTTAGGATCGTCAGGAAACAACTAACCCGTGATGTGAGGCTAAAAAAAGAGGTGATGTGCTCTTGTGTCTGGCTACTAGTTTAAAACACAGATGAAACCAAATGAATGGAACAATTTGATGTTAGAAATCAGAAAAAACAAGCCTGAGCAGCTGAACTAATGTGACTTTCTGTCCTGCAGGGGTTTTATCTGGTAGAAAAACAACGAAACACAACAGACACAGGCTGGTTCATGAACAGAAACACTGATTCTAAGTAGGAATTTTGCACATCTTACGCCTCGTTTCCACAAAGTTCTGTCTTCGTACACAAATCAATCCAAACTGCCGTGACCTTCAAAACTCCTCCTTTTCTTTTTTCCTGAAATTTGCCTCAAGTATGTTTAAAAGTGTCTAATCTTGCAGTAGATTATGGAGATACCAGACTGTGTGCGACAGGAAGTTGGAGTAATTGATTAGCTAGCGGGCTAACAGGCTAATCAGCTGCTTGACCAATCATTTTGTGATAGTTTAGCTAGTGGGGCTGCAGGTGGCTCAGTGGTTAGCACCATGGCCTCACAGCTAGAAGGTCGCTGGTTCGCGTCCCGGTGAGGACACCTGGGATGGAGTCTCCATGTTCAGCGTGCAGCGTGGGTTCTCTCCGGGTTCTCCGGCTTCCTCCCACAGTCCAGAATGTGAGTGTGCTTGGTTGTCTGTCTCTAAGTGTAGCCCTGTGATAGACTGGTGACCTGTTCAGGTGAACCTGCCTTCACCCTGAGTCAGCTGGGATAGGCTCCGCCCCCCATGACCCTAGTGAGGAATAAGATGTAGAGATGATGGATGGATCTTTCAGATGATATGAAGATGATCGAGCCGTTGTTCTTCTGTACCGTTCGACTGCGTGGACACCAAGAAAACAGCTGGAATCTGAGCTGGACGGCTTCAACGTGGAACCCAACAACAGAACGACTCTCTGGAAAACTTCTCACAGTTTCAGCTACAGGATGCTGCTGGAGAGCCAAAGATGAGCTCGTTAGTTGAACCATTCTTTTGGAAACCAAGTCAAGTCGTGTACCTACGTAGACCGACTGACCCACGATTCTGGACTTACGTGAATCGTGGCAGGAAATTGTCGCAGGAAACTCGACATGATGACGATGATGATGATGATGATGACGATGATGATGATGATGATGATGATGACCAGTTGAGAACGAAGTTTCGAGAAACGAACCTGATTGATTAAACAAAGTGATTCTCGCCTTAAGATGGCCGACGTTCCCATTCGGTGAAACATCTGCTCCCCGTGATATAATTTGGGTTTTCGGTCTGGATTAGTTTTAAAATGAGAGACTGGCAGCAGATATATCGCTCACATCACTTTAGCGGCGCTAAATTCTCCTTTCACCTCTCTAACGTGTCATCGGGGATCAGCGTTAGTGCCAGCGAGGGCCGCCGTGTTAAACCCGAGACCGCTGTGGCACCAACACCATCACTTCCCGCAACAAAAACTGAAACAGAACCACTTCCTCGGGGAGCGTTTGCGGGCGTATCGGCTGTCGAATGAACTCCGGCGCCGCTCATATTGGGACCCGGACAGAATACAGGTATGTTTTGTTAGATTTTATAGCATGTGGCCCTGGCGTGAAACCCGAGCCCGCTGGGTAAACACAGCGTCGTGCCATTTTCAACAATGCCGGCTGAATAACAGCCCACAGTCCATGTACACAGTTATGTCACATCCTGCGTAAAAACGTGGCTGCGTGCCCTCGAGCCTCACAGTTCAGCTCCGCCAACGAAATATTGATGAACGTCCTCGACTTCTCCGGCTCGAGCTTTTTCTGGAGCTTTAAAAAAAAAAAAAAAAAAACCCAGAGAGTCAGGAAGGAGCTAAAGGGTGAAAAGTTCAGGCTGCAGAGAGCAAGTGAAGGTCTGCAGAGGCAAACATCTGTAACTCTATTAGAGCCGCATTTATAAGCAAACAATAAGTCAGATCTGAGTGTTTAAACCGAATGAACTCCGGTTTAAGGAAACACTTGGACAGACGGTGGATGGCAGGAGAGAAAACAACTTGTTCTGATAGTTATGAATGACTCAGTGTGAGTTTAAATCCAAGCGGCGCAAACAGGCCTTGTTATTTACCGCGAGGTTTTATGATTTATGGCCTCGAAAACAGAGAGAGGAAGGAGGAGAAATTACTGGAGTAAACACATTAATCTGCGGGTATCACGGAGAACCAACTGATGCAAACACAAACAGCTTCTGGGAGAACTTTCAGGCCCTAATAAGGCTCCATGCTCACCCTCTGGTCAAACAACATTCAAGAAGTAGCCCCCTGGTATTTACTTTCAACACTGAATCATGATCGCTTATTTATTCAATTATTTGATCTCCTGCGATTTGGTTTCTGGCGCCTTTAAAGTCCAAAACTGTCGAGTACACAAAGCTGCAAGTCTTTCATCAAATAGGACCAGACTTCATTCAAATTTTTGCCAATTTTAGGTGAAATCCTCCTTTTTTTGTTTTTTTTCCCCTGGGCTTATTTTGGCAGATTCACGTCTCTGTACAAACATCTACAGGACCAGACCCCATTCAAAAGTTGGACAATTTTAGAGTTTGGTTGCTTGTTTTCAGTCTAAAAATTTCCATCACGTCCTGTTTTAGAAAGAAAACGTCTCCTGCATGTGAATCCAGCCATCAACACCAACATAATGTGCAACAGCCTGGTTCACCGAATATCGAATTTCAACACTTTCCGCACTTAAAGTCCAAAACTGTCACGTACAGAGAGCTGACAGACTTTTATCAAACGGGACCAGACTTCATTCAAAATTTATCCAATTTTAGAATAAATTTTATTCAGGGGGAAATCTATTTTTTCAGATTCATGCATCTGCACGAACATCTGCAGTACCAGACTTCATTCAAAATTTCCCCAATTTTAAACTTTTCTTTATTCTAATCAAACTGTACCAGACTTCATTCAAAATATCTGTGATTTTAGACTTCATTAAGCTTCTTGTTTAACTGCTTGTGTTCAGCCCAAACTTTTTTGGGAAATAAAACTGTCTCCTGCACATGAACATAACATTTGAATTATTATTTTTTAAATGCATGCATAAAAAAAACGAATCTTTACATGTCAGATCACCATGTTTATTAATCATCATTTCTTGGGTTTTGTGACTAATTTTCTTGACAAAACATCACGTCACAGATGAGTAGTTCAGGGGCCGTAAAAAAGTTAAAAATCCAACCATTCCTTCAGTTTCTGGGTCTAATCAATGGTGCGATGTTGGTGTTTTCTTTACGGTTAACACGCCTTTAAAACCTGCAGGTTGGTTTTGGGGTTCAGAGGGTTAAAACACTGATTAATTAGTAAACCTTCCATCTCCTTGAATGAACTCTTGGAACCTTTTCAGTCGTTCAGCGGCTCTGTATGAACTCTGAACTCGACAGCGACCCTCCAGCTTGAGGTCCAGCGTCTGTTACTGTGAAGGTGGCCGTCGGCCCACACATCGGGGGGTAACTGTTCAAGTGCAGGCAAAGTGTGTTTTTATCTGTTCATCTGAACCTTGGCTGCAGCCGCCGTCCCTCTGAGCTTTGCCCCAACAAAGCCCACTTTATCCCGTCCTGTCGACAGCCTTCCCTCCCCGTTACCCCCACGTCTGCTGCATAATGTTGCATTGTTGGGCTCAGACCTCCAGCATCAGCCTCAGCTCGTCGGGCCTTTAAAGGAAATTCAGTGGTGCACCTGCTCCCACTCAACGCTTTTGTAAACTGGATTTTGATATTTAGAGATATTATTTTCCTCAAGTCGTTCCATGTGTTTTGCTCACAAAGCCCACTTTGTCCTTCAGCAACAATTACCTTGTTTCTCCTCGGTGCTGCAGAATATTACGCTGTTGTCAGGCTAAAGCGCCACAATTACAAAACAGTACAGTCAGCGGCAGCGAAAACACACAGGCGTGCAGATTCAAGTGGCATGAAAGTGGCGGCAGTCGGTTGTTCTGCACAACTGCAAACTGGCTTCTGAATGAGCTGAAAAACGTTATTTATAAAACGTGTTTCGCACAGGTTAAGACATTTAAAAAATTAAACTGGACAGTCAAATGTGATCAACACAGTACTACATACAGCATTTTAAACATGAATACGATAAATATGTGATTAAATAATACAACAGCCGTGACACCTTCAGGATAAAAAAAACTTCCTAAACTGTTTGTCGTTGTCTGTTAATATACTTCCAGGTAATCAATCACCCTTTTGCCATCGCCATGCCAAAAGGAGGAAAGACTCAGAAGCATCTCTTGGGTGCTAACTAGCTTTTCTAAACTACTAACTAGAATCCCAGTCTAGTCACTAGCATCCTCAGGCCTGTAGCTAGCACTTCTTGGATACTCAATAGAATTATACCTCACTAGCATTCCTAGGCTTGCAACTAGCATCCCCGAGCTAGTTAGTAGCATCCCTAGGCTTGCAATTAACATACCTAGGCTAGTTTCTGGCATCCCTAGGCCAGCAACTAGCATCCTCAGGCTGGTCCTAGCATCCCTACGCAAGCAACTAAAATCCCCAAGCAAGTTACTAGCATCCCTAGGC
>NW_007577927.1:176170-179596 GCF_000690725.1 Stegastes partitus
CTATCAGCACATGATGGATATTCATTAGAAATACAACTCAGCTCCAGGGTGACATGCTGCTAGAAAGTTTATTTCCGTCAGTATATAATAAAAGAAAAAGTCTCTATTTTTGTCCCAGGTGATAACTTCAGCTGTGAAGGTTGCTAGGTTACATGGTAAAGGGCGGGAACTGCAGGTAGCGTAAACAGGATGTAGTTCCTGAATTAGAGTCACTACTGCACATGCTCGGATTGGGAATGACGTCACCACAACAAGACCCAAACTCCCGTTTCCACCAGATTTTAGCTTCACTTCTGGACAGCGATCGGCCATGTTTTTGTTTGTGATCTCCAGGACCCTGGTTTCCCACAGCAGGTCGGGCTTTTGCAGCGTTTTCACGTTGCTCCTCCAGATTTACCGGTGACGGAGCTGAAACAACCTGCTGGGTTCGTCCTGTGTGATCTGATCTCCGGCTCATTCCGGACCACATGACTCTGAGAGCGTTTAAGCACGTAAAAGCAATTTGAGCCACTGAAGTGAAGTTTCAGGATAACTGCACGGCACAGTGTGCTTTGCTTTACTGCCAGCAATTAGCTTTCCACAGTGGATGTCTCAATCTGGAATCAAACTACAGACTTTCCAATAACAGCCTGCTAAATGGCTGTTGATTCCTGAGCTAAATTTATCCACAGAGTAATGATGTCTGTGACTGGATAAACAACATGTGAGATCTAAGACCTGAGGAATGCTCTTAATGGGGTTATTTTACCTGATTGTTGCTGCGCCGCGATGCCAAACACACGCCGCGCTCTGATGTACGCGCACACACCAACGCCGATCTTGCGGACAGATGTTCAGGTTTGGGTTTCGGTTCCGCTCCCGGGGGACTCCCATGATGCCTTGCACCTGCTGGCGAATACAGTCAGGTCGACTTCCAGGTCATCAATCATCGCCAGCCACCCTTTGCCCTTGCCACGGCAACGGAGGAGCCAAAACCACCAGAGAAATGACAATAACATCCAGTAATAATGAGTGTTATCAGTAGCTGTAGAATAACCTCCTCCAGCAATTAAAAGCTCCTCCTCCACTGATATGTTCCAGAAAAACCTGAAAACGTACAAGTTTTCAAAGGCTTTTATTTGCTCTCAAAGGTTTCTTCAGTTTTAGGATTTTAGACTTTTCAAAATCTTATTTTTGTTTTGTGTCTTTTGTGGTTGTTTTATGTTGGTCCCTTTGTGGTTGTCTTGTGTCTCTTTGTTGTTGTTTTGTGTCTCTTTGTGGTTATGTTGTGTGTTTTAGTGGAAGGTTTTTGTGTCTGTGTGTTTGTTCTGTGTCTCGTTGTGGTAGCTTTGTTTCATTTTGTGGTTGTTTTGTGTCTCTTTCTGGTTGTTTTGGGTCTCTTTGTTGTTGTCTTGTATCTTTTGAAGGTTGTTTTGTGTCTTTGTTGCTGTGTTGCGTGTCTTTGTGGTTGCTTTTGTGGTTCTGTTGTGTATTTGTCTGGTTGTTTTGTGTCTTTTGAAAGTTGTTTTGTGTCCAAGTCTGTAGGAATCTCGAGATTTTCAAGAAGCTTTTAAAGATAGAGACTGAACACATAGTTAGTTTAAATGGTTCCTATTCAAAGTTAAACATACAGATGAAAAGGTGGATCTGAACCTTGTGATCACATGATGAGCATCTTAGACCAGTGCACCACAGGAACAGTCAGACTTTAAACTCCTCCCGGGGTTCAGTCTGGATTCACATCAGAACCACATGAAACTCCTGATTTCAGTCTGAACATGTCAGACTGTGGATGCGTTCAGACCGAAGCCAGAAATCTTCACATCCAGTCTGATCTTCTCTTCTTCTTGTTTCTGCTGATCAGCGCTGAAGATGGTCCAGAGGAGACGGACGCCAACCTTCAACAGCGAGACACCGGTTCGAATCCTGGCTGGATGCTGCAGGTCAGTGGCTGAGTGATGAATGAATGAACATGTGGGGTCAGAACTAAAAAAACTCAAAATAAAACAAACCGAAAACCAAACCAAGCTGCGTTTGCGTAACGTCGAATTTACAATTTCTCATCGCTGACGTCGACCTTTGAGGGAAAACAGAGACAACAGGTGAAGGTAAGAATGCTAGCTAAACAGCTAGCTGCTACTAGCGTATAGCTAACTCTTTTTCCATCTCTTTGGTGATACTTTTAGTCTTTCTGTGGTCATTCTGCGTCATTGTTTAGTCTCTTTCCAATCATTTTGTGCTTCTTTGTGGTAATTTTGAGTCTCGTGATTGTTTTGTTTCTCATTCTGTTGTTTCGTGTCTCTTCGTGGTCAATTTTATGTGAATTTGTGTATCGTTTGTATATTTCTGTGATTTTTCTGTCTCTTCAAGGTCATTTTTAATATCTTTGTGATTTCTTTGTGTCTCTTTATAGTTGCTTTGTGTCGTTTTTGTCTCTTTGTGGTCATTTCTATTCTCTTTTTCAGCATTTTTTGTCTGTGGTCATTTTGAGTGTTTTTGTCTCTTTATTGATCATTTTAGTCTCTTTGTGGTAATTCTGAGTCTCTTTATGCTCATTTTGCATCTTTTTGTGGTCATTTTGAGGCTCTTTGTGGTCATTTTAAAATCTTTTTGCAGTTGTTTTGCGTATCTCTTTGTGGTTGTTGTCATGTCAAATCTCAGATTAACTTTCTGTCAATAAATTAATATAATAATATAATAAAGTTGCTTCAGACTCGGGGGTTCTTCGGTTATCCATTCAACATGAAAAGTCAGAGGATCGCTGAACACACTCCTCCTCTGGGAATCCTTCTGGACCAAAGAGAAACATCGTTAACGTCTTTTACTTTGTGCTTTATAACATTTTATCTCAATAAATGATGAGTGACTTTGTCACGTTAGCACGTTTATGGTCTTGTCTCCACTTAAAACCTGATCATCCAGAGTCACAAACGCTCTCCTTTCATCTGCAGAGCTTCGACTGAGCAGAAACGTATGAACATGCTGATCAGTCCTCGTCCTCTCGGTGATGTTGGACAGCTCGTCCTCGGTTTGGAAACGCTCTCTGTTGTTGATTCCTACTGAATACGACCTCTTGACTTTTACCCAAACAAAACACAAGCATTTGCTTCCAATGAAAACACGAGCGGAACAATTTGAAACAGCAGCATTCTTTGGTTTTAGGAGTGAAATGAGGTTGTAGCTTTTCAGCTGCCACAGAAGAGTCTGTTTGTCTCCTGCTGTCAAACTCAGCAGCTCAGAAGACAAAAAGACGAGTTGTTGCAGCACAAATCTGAACATGAGGTAAAGATTTGTGAGCGTATTACAACAGATGCAAAATATTTTGAAGGTAACGGGGTGAGTTCAGCTACATTTATGGACTTGTCAAGTCCAGCTACAAACTCTCAGCTGGATGGAGGTCTGGACTCTGACTGGGCCTCCAGAACTTCACCTTGTCGTCTTTAAACC
>NW_007577927.1:179724-195691 GCF_000690725.1 Stegastes partitus
GTGCTTCACGTCATGATGCTGCCACCACTGTGCTTCACGTCATGATGCTGCCACCACCATGCTTCACATCATGATGCTTCCACCACCATGCTTCACGTCATGATGCTGCCACCACCATGCTTCACGTCATGATGCTGCCACCACCGTGCTTCACAGTGTGGATGATATGTTTGTGATGATGTTCAGTGTTTGGTGTCCAACTAACACAACGTCTTATCTGATGGACAAAAAGCTCCATTCTGGTCTCCTCAGACCAAAGAACCTTCTTCCAGGTGACTTCAGAGTCTCCACATGTCTTCTGCTGAACTCTGGTCCAGATTGAATCTGAGCTTTTTCCAACAGAGTCTTTCTCTTTGTCTCCCATAAAGCTTTGATGGTGAAGAACAGACAACAGTTGTTGAATGAACAGTCTCTGAAGCTGGAAACTCCTTCAGAGGAGTCACAGGAGTCTTGGTGGCCTCCTTCACTAGTCTCCTTCTTGTAGCTCCTTCAGAGGAGTCATAGGGGTCTTGGTGGCCTCCTTCACTAGTCTCCTTCTTGTACCTCCTTCAGAGGAGTCATAGGAGTCTTGGTGGCCTCCCTCGTCTCCTTCTTGCTCTGTAAGTAGCAGATAGTTGTTTGCTCTGATGTTGATGTATTTATGCTCAGAATCTTGCATTTTGCACCTGTAAGTAAATTTTTCATGATAAAATATCTTAAACAAGTTGATTTATTTGCTAAGGTACTTATTCTAAAAAACACAGTGCAGGAACAAGTACAACATTTGCCTCTGAGATCCAGTGGATTAAAAGTATGACGTGATATAAACAGAGACACTCATCTAAACTACAAGAATATTCAAGTTGTACTTCGGTGCTTGAGCTAATCTGCTTCGTGATAAAAATGAAAAGCATCTGGAATAATTATAGTAAGAACAAATCAGAGCAACTAAAGGTTAATCAGATGTAACAGGTTTTGAGATCAGGCTCTGACAGAGAGTCGGCTGAAAGTTGAAAGAGTGTTTCTGAATTTTCTCCAAAGATCTTTTTCTTTCTTCTCAAATAAAAAAAAAAACCCAACATCATACATTAGAGGTGTGAAGGACAACGAGGGACAAACTCAGCAGTTACAAATGAATGACATGTTCTTGTATTTTTGAAACTGTGAAAGTGGAGTTAATTTGACTGAATCTAATCTGGGATGCAGCTGAATGTGCTGGAGGAGGATAAAAAGGGGGTTTTCCATCCAGCGATGCTCTGATCGGGCTTCCAGGACAGTTCCTGAGTTTTCTTTTCATACGACTCCGACGGTTTTTGGATCATGTGAACCAGAAATGAGTAATTTGGCGTTCTGAGGCAAAACTCCATTCAGACTTCAGCAGATTGTAACCGTGACTAACGCTACATGAACGGGCCTCATTGGGTCGACTGTGGCGTGTTCTGAGGTTTGGGCAAAGAAACTCAACATCTAATCTGAGTCATAGCTTCATGAGACCTTTTTATTAGCGCTTTTTAAAAACATTAATCTGAACTTTTGCTGCGGTTTGTATTCATGCGTCCAGGCAGGTGGATGTAAGTAACCGTCTTCACATGACTCGTCACATAATCCTGCAGAGTCATGCTTTGGACCAAACTAGCAGCTGGTGGTACAACAGGTCAATCCGCTCTGAGGATCTGAGGGTTTTACGACCTCAGCTCATTGTCTTAAGTCGACTAAAACGTTGGATCTACTTGAAATATCCGGTTTTCACATCATTTAGGCGCCACAGATTGAATGGTTCAGTAGCACCTGCAGAAATTAACAGAAAAAAATCACGATACCAAGCTGCGTCCTCCGTATCTAGGGGACTGTCCTTCACCTATTTTATGTGGTTCTTAAAAATATTCTTCATTTTTGTTGAAGTCATTGGATTGGTGGAAGGTGGTGACATAAAATCAGAGCTGCAGCTAACATTTATTTTAATTTTCTATCAATTGTTTGGTTTGTGAAACAGCAGAAAACCCCAAGATTGTGTCTCATAGTTTAGAACCCAAGATATTAAATGTTTTATATCGGAAGGGATCCAGAAATACTGCACATTCTTTTATTTCTTAAACGTTCCATTATTGAAATAGAACCTTGAAAATGGTTCCATGAAGAGTTTGATTGAGCTCAAGTACTTTGGAGCTCATTTTAAGGCGCTTTATTTAGTTTATTTAAAATTCAAACTCTGTGTTTACTGTGCTTATTTTGTTGTAAAGCTTTGATTTGTTCCTGAAATATGATACAGAAAAAAAGCTGCCTTGCATAAAGGAACCATTTTTTGTTGTTGTGACGTCTAAAATGGTAAATGGTCTGCATTTATAAAGCGCTTTTATCCAAAGAGCTTCACAATGTGTTTCTTATTCACCCATTCACTCACACATTCGTACACCAATGGTGTGACAGAGCTGCCATGCAAGGTGCTGCCATTGGGAGCAACTTCAGGTTCAGTGTGTTGCCCATCGACTGTGGAGGGGATCGAACTGCCAACCTTATGAGCCGAGGACAACCCGCTCTACCACCTGAGCCACAGCCACCCATCTCTTCTTTAAAGAACCTCTTGTCTAAAGGTTTCTTGTGTTTCCTCATGCAGCATCTCTGTGAAAAACCCATTTTGGTTGCAGTCCTACGGTTAATTTTCTATTGAGGAAATAGTTCCTGTTCAAACTGTCGACTCAACCGCAGCAGCAGCAGTTTTCTTCTGTTTCTTCTTCAGGACAAACACTCTGTGGCCAAAAAACAGCCTCAGACTATGAAGCAACGTCCTCTCCTTTGCCTCAGCGCACTTTTTTTCCCCCTTTGCTGTCAAATAAAATGCTCAGAACTTCAAAAAAATAATGCGAGGGTTTGCGGTGCGAGCGACGGCCTGTCAGCGTGGTCGTAACGTCAACACCCTGCAGTGAGAACGGCCTTTCTGTCCGCCGCCGCCGCCGCCAACCTGCAGCACCAGCTCCCCGGCGCTCGCTGACCCCGCCGGGCCTCCGTACGGCAGCGTTGATGTAAGAAGCCTTTGGGAAGCCGAGCGGGTTCATACGAGCCGAGTGTTGACAGCTTGAGAGGGTCACGCCGGCTCGTAACGGACTGTGGAGGTTTGTGTCCAGCTTCAATAAAACGATATGAGCGCTGCGTGTCCGTCTCCGTCACTCAGCCCGCATTTCTGCTTCCATAAATCACACCGCTGCCTTCTACACAGGTACTGTAAGAACGCAGCACTTCATCGATAACACGACAGCGAATGATCCTAAATGTGATCTGATGCAGCCTCGTGGTTCTTAACTTCTGCTGCATCGGATTTGATCGAGCCGCAGCTTCAAGAACATCAATGTCGCTGACTTGTTGTTTAAAGACTGGAATGAAAACGTCTTCTGTGAACATCCCAGAACCGTGTTTCACGTGTTGAGCTGAAAATTCCTCATAGTTCTGGTGAGAAGAACACTGAAAACGCTACTTTGCTGGAAATAAAGAACACATTTAAAGCATTTTATTGGCAAACGAGAGGATTCTTCTTTTGTTGTCATGAGACGTCCTTCCAAACGTCCCCTGAATGTTTGAATTAAACTGTTTTAGTTCAGTTTCAGCTGCACAGGAACAAAGTTTTAAATGAGAAATGTACCGACTTGCTGCTAAAGGGGGAAACTTTGGTGCAATCGAAATGCTGAAAGACTTTTATTAATTTCAAAACAACAGTAATTCAGTTTATTCATGCGCCAGTTCACAACATGTCATCTCAGGGCTCTACACAGAGAAACCCAACATGTTCAGAGTTTGGTTTGGATTCCCTTTCAGCAATAGTGTTTCTATTAACTTGTAATGAAAGAAAGAGACTGAACTGTTGATGCAAAATGACCTTAAATAGATGTTACGTGACTGCAAACCAACACAAAGCAGACCTGCGTTGTTTGTTGGTTTGCGCCAGTCTTTGCTCTTGTGACGGGATCATCGTGGTCTAACAAACTTTCTCACACAACTGTAATGATGATTTAACCTGAGGAGCTTAGTTCAGGTCAGTGAGGGAGCTTTAGAGGTGGATTTGTGTCTTTATGCTAAGCTAACCTGCTGACTATTCAGGAGATCAATCCTGTCTGCAAGGCTCGATGGGAAATGTGGCGTAAGCTTGAGGTAAATTAGTGTCTTTCTCGCCTCCTTCCCCCTCTGGTTCCTCCTTTCGAGGGTAAACTTTCGAAGGAAAACATGGAAAAGGCAGCGCTGCCCTGTAGCTGTCATGATGTCATCGAGTCCCTGCACTCAGCTTAAGTTATCTGCAGCCTCTTTATGACTTCAGCACTGAGTGTTTCACAGAGCGAGGAGGCAGAGATGCTGTTTTTGTGTGTGTTTTACGACCGGCCGGGGGCTCCGAGTGCTTACCCAGCCTAATAAATCCTGACAAGCTCTCTACAATAACCTGGATGAGGTTTCTCTTTTCTCTCCTTCCCCCGGCGGCCGGCTAACCTCGCTGCTCCGCTACATATTATACCTGCCACCTACTGTTTCCTCCACTTCAGCACACTCACATGTCCACTTCCATCTTTGTGAGGACCCTCCGTCACATATATACACACTCGTAAACCTGAATCCTAAAACCAAGTCTGAAGCCTCAAACAGTCTCTGAAGGAAGGACCAGACTTGTGTCCTCACAAGGCAGCGATGTCCTCACTCCAAAGGTCTGAAGTCGGTCCCCACAAAGATAGATGAAGATAGAAGAAAACACACATGCAGTCACATTTATATAAACTTAACCTGAACCTAAACCTTAACTAAATCCAACCTTAACCATACCTCAGCCTAAACCCAGCTTTGACCCTGATGTTGAACTTAAACCTAACTTTAATCTAAACCTCACCAAAACCTAAATCAAACCTGCACCTAACTTTAATATAACCTAAACTAGACCTAAACCTTAATGTTACTCTAAACCAAACCTAAGCCTAATTTTGAGAAAAGAGTTTAATCTAAACCCAACCTAATCCAAACCTGAGCCCTCATCTTAGTCCGACTTTAGGTTTAACCCAACCTAAGTCCTAATTGGCTGAACATGAACCTTCATCTTAACCTACTCTGGACCTACACTGAACCTTAGCCTTAATCTGAACCTAACCTAGAACTTAGTTTAGATTACTGTTAGGGTTAAATTCTAAACCTAGACTAATCTGACCTTTAACCCTAATCTAACGTCAACCTAAACTTAATCTGAACCCAAATTAAGCCTTAACCTGACCTTAACCTGACCTTAACCTTAACCTCAATCTTAATCCTGAACTTTCTCTAAACCTGAAGCCAAACATAAACAAGATCTAATCTAATTCTGTCGTAATCGTAATCTAAAACTGAACCCCAAGCAGCCTGGGTTTAATCAAAAAACAACCCAAATCTAACTTTAAACTAAACCTAAACCAGACCTTAACCTTGACCGAAGCCTTGACCCTTACCTTAATCTAAAACCAACCTAAACCTAATTTAACCTAAATTAAGTCTAAACAGGATTTTAACCCGAATATAAACTTTAAACTTTACCTTAATCAGACCCTAACCCCAATCTAACTTTAATCAAGGCTTAACTTAAACCTAACTGTAACCTTAACCTAAACTATCCCAAACATAAACCAAGACTTACCCAAATCTAACTCTAACCTAATCTTAACCTAAACAATTGTGAACCATAACTTAAACCTAAACTCAGCCTCTACCTAACTTTAACTGAATTTTAATCTAACTTTACTCTAAATCTAAATCCAAACATGAACCTTAAACTTACCTAAACCTAACCTGAACTAAACGGAAACATAAGCCCAACCTGAACCTAAACTGGACTGATGGTTAAACCCTAACCCTGAAACCAAGTAGAGTAACACAGAGTACAGACTGTGTGTGAAATAGAGTGTTCTGGGCTACAAACGGAGAAAAGTCTTGTATTTATTGGCTGGATGGGGTTTGAACCCTGCCGTCCTCCATCTGCTGCCACAGTGGATCAGAACTCTCTGCAGCCAGAGTCTGGACCCCTGTGAGGATTTTATTGTGTCACGTTGGCTCAATCATCTGGTCCAGTTCTGCCAGGACGCTCGAGCTGTTTGCAAAGTGACATAAGTTCTGGCTCGGACTTTACCCATCAGTCAGCTGGAAGGCTGCCGTCCGAGGCAGTTTGGTGAGTTCGGAACATTTTAACACGTATGAAGCATCGATCAGCAGAACAGGACGACGCTCAGCCCTGCTGCTGGAGAGGTTCTGTGGACGGTACTGCCTCGGTTCACGCTGACACATCTCAGTCACTGTCTGATGGACCTACAGGAAGCTGTATACAGACATGCATGATCCCCAGAGGGTGAACCCCAGTAACTGTGGCCACTACTTGACTTTTACCACCATAAGGTTGATATTTTGAGTAAAATATCTCAGAAACAAATTTTGATTTTTATCATCCAAGTTCATGCACATTTTTAATTTGTGCGACAAAACAACGACCCAGTTTTGAAGCTATCTTGTCTCATTAGATTGTAACTGATGTTTTGCATAAAGGTCACAGGTGCTGTGAAAGACATATAAAAATCTGTGCTACACTAGATGCAAACTGGTGTTCTCTGCATTCAGATACTGTCTCTGATGCTGTGAACATGCAATTCTCTGGTTCTCAAACATAAGACGACCTCTAATTATTCAGATTATTCCCATTATGAACCAACTCCTGATATTTGCAGAGGTGTTGTGGATGTAAACAACATTACTTTAAGCTTTTTGTCCTGCATGGTGCTACACTTGGATATAATCTGATATTCTCTGGCACTCAAACATAAGACTACCCCCAGATTTTCTAACCATTCCATCTTTTTTGTTTGACGATGCTTTGCGTTGTGAACCAATGTTTGTGTAAAGGTAGTTGATGCAAACAGACATTAATCTGTCCTACATCTGGGTGCAAACTGGTATTCTCTGCTTAAAAAAAAAAAATCTGAAGCTGTAAAATTTTGTGGTACCCAAATATAAGACTACCTCACGTTTTTCAGACCATTTTTTTTTATCATGGACCAGCTCCTCATGGTTGCATAACGGTTGTGTAGTAGTAATTTGGTGCTAACATTTGGATGCAAACTGGTATTTTCGGCATTAAAAAACAACATCTGCATAGTCCTCAAACACAAGACTTTCAAACCGTTTGATCTGTTTTGATTCTTTGCATCATGAACCAACCTGAACCCTAGTCGATGCAGTCAGACATTAATCTGTGCAACATGTGGATGCAAACTTGTGTTCCATAATTAATATCTGCAAACATGCGATGCTCTGGTACTTAACTCTAACTCTACCTCCAGTGTTTGAGCGCTCAGGCCTCCAGTCCATCTCGTTCTAACTTTCTGGTTCTCTCCATCTTATTTCCTTCCCTCTTCAGTCTCATGTTTCTGAATTTTTCTCTCACACAAACAAACTCTCGTCAGAAAAAGCAGCGAGGGATGAAGTCATTATCAGCTCTAATAGGTGACGTGCCAGCTATTTCCACTGCACTGCAGGGAAATAACATGACAGCAAAACAAACGACGCCATTAGTCATACTTAACACCACCTGTAAATCAGCGCTGCAGGAGGAGGAGGGAGCTGGTGTGTTTTAACAGGTTATTTTGCTCCACAACTGGAAAATATGAGCCGCGCAGATGACTGACAATGTATGATGAGAGCAAAGCCTCTGGAGCAGCAGCACACAAATAAACACTCTCTGCTGCTAAATGTGGATTCTTCTGCCGCCGAGGTTCTCCACGACGGGGTTAAACTCGTCGCTCTGCTTATCGTCTGCTTGTTTTCTTAATTTCACAGGTTTTCTGTTCGGTTGGTTTTCAGCAGCAGTTTGTTGCTGCGTTCTGATAATTAAACCACTTCACTTCACCTGAAACTGTAAAAGGTTTGGTTGCATAATGAGCTCCAAGGTTTTGATCCACAGAGGAAGAATAAAACAATAATCACGCTTTTCTCCAAACACCTGCTGGTTTCCTGTATTTGGTCTTCATTTTTATTTTCTTCATTTTTTTCATTGGTTTGTGAGTTTAATTGACGAGACACGGATCCATTTTTAACCACATGTTGATTCCTCAAGACCAGGGAAAAGCAGAACCAGAATTACTTTGGTTTTAAACTTGGTTTGATCTCACGTCTGGATCTGAACTTGGTCTTAGTCTTGTTCTGAGCTCAGTTTTGGACTGGCAAGGAACTGAGTTTCAGACTGGTTTTGGATTGGGTTTGGGCTGGTTCTTGACTTGGTCTGGACTTGGGTTTACACTGGTCTTGAACTTTTTAGTTTGATTGTGGAATTGTTGGTTTTACAGAGGTGCTTGACTTTGCTTTTTAGGTTTTAGGCCCAGGTTTGGACCAGCTCTGGACTTGGTTTTGTTAGGCTGGCTTGAACTCCGTTTTGGACTAGCGTCATAGAGGGATTTTGAACTTGTTTTTGTACTGGTTCTGGACTTGTCTTTGGGCTGGTTTTGAAGTCTTATTGAACTCTGTGTTCGACTTGGGTGTGGAATTGTTTTAGGTTGGTTTGGACCCGGTTTTGAAATTGGTGTTTAATTCTGCTTTGGACTTGAGAGTGGTCTTGTTTCAAATTGGGTTTTTGGTGAGGTTTGTAATTGGATCTGGACTTGGTTTTAGACTTGGAACGGTTTGGACGGGGTTCTGGAATTGATTTTATGTTGATTTTGAACTCTGTATCTGTTTTGTCATGGGTTTTGGGTTCTGTCTTGACTTGGTTTTTAGAGAAATTTGATTATGACTTCTAAGTTTTGGATTTGTTTTCAGACTGGTTTTGGATTTGTTCTGGACCAGATTTTGGAATATAGACTGACTTTGTATTTGGTTTCACATTGGTGTTAGGCTTAATTTTGGACCTGATTTTGGCGTTGTTCTTGACCTGGTTTGGAATTGGTTTTACTCTGTTTTGGACACGGTGGACCTGTTCCTAGACTTAGTTCTGGGTTAGTTTTGGTTTGGTTTTCGCTGGTTTTGAACTCTGTTTTGGACTTGTATATGACTGGAAAAGGACTAATTTTGATGTGATGTTGGACTGGTTTTGACCTGGATCTTCTCCATCATATATAACGTTGTAGAGCAATAAATGAACTCAGTAATTCGGTTTGTTTTAAGGTCTCGTCTTTGTTTCTTGAGCTCAGATCTGATGTGTGAGGTGCAGAATGTAATAATCAACTTTTGAACATCTTCCAACTGGATTTCTAACAATTCACTGCTTACCAACGGACCAACGGTCACTGAATTAAAATGCCTGTAATACTGGCTGTAAACGAGCCAGAACCAAATAACTGGACATGTTAGATGTTTGCCTGGATGTGCTGAAGGAGGCTCGGCTGACGCTCAATTAGCAGCGATCACTCAGCAGAACTTTACGGTGGCGGATTACCACCTAAAACCCGAGCGCTGTTTGCTCGTGAACACCCAGCGGTTCGTCCAGCTCCCGGTTCTTTCTGCGAGTGTTAATCCTCCGTAAAGCGTCCGCAGCTGGACCCGCACGACTACCAACATGAAGCCGGAGAGCTGCTAAAGTGTAAAGAGTCTGATGGGACCGTCAATGAAAACCAGGCTGCAGCAGTAAAACGAAGCGAAACAACGAGGCTCTGAGCGCTGCCCCGACCCCCTACATGAACACGCTCCGGAGCGCCGCAGAGCTCCCAACCAAACCATAAAAACTAAAACAACACCATTGTCTTCACGCCGAGTGTGTGCAGAGGCAGCAGCGTTAACAATAGAAAAGCCCGAAGATGATTTGTGACACTTTACAAGGGAAAGATAAAGAGTGAAGGAGCTGACAGCTGAATACTGGTGAGGAAGAAGAATGAGTCTGAGGAGGAAGGAGGCGGATGAACGGCTCAGGTTCCAGTAAAACGCTGCAAAACATCGGACGTGACATCACTCTGACTCATCTGACACTATGTCTAGGAAATAAAGTTGTTGTTTTTACATGAAAAGTTGCTCAATATTTATATTTCTTTGAGGAAAATTATGAAAAATTTGCCTCTTTGCAGTTTTGTCTTTGAGTCTCTTTACGGTTGTTTATTCTCTCTGCAGTCATTTTGTGTCTCTTTGTTGTTTTAGGTCTGTTGTCATTTTGAGTTTCGTTATATTAATTTTGAGTCTCTGCGGTCAGGTTTGGATTCTGTGGTCAGTTTGAGTTTCTTTTCAGTCTCTTTGCAGTTATTTTTGAGTCTCTTTGTAGTCGTTTCAAGTCTCTTTGAGTCTCTTTGTACTTGTTGTGAATCTCGTCGCAGTTGTTTCGGTGTCTGTGGTCATTTTGACTCTTTTAATATTCTGTTTGAGTTTCTTTGGAGTCATTCTGAGTCTTTGCTGGAGCCTCTTTTTCATTTTGAGTCCTCTGTAGCTGTTTTGATGGTCCGTCCTCTGCATGCAGCCAGAACAGTGGCAGACACCGGTTCAGCTCGAGCCGCTCAGAGCAGAAAGTCATTCTACTGTTTTTTATTGTTCAATAAATACGAAGGATCGCCCGGAGCTTTACAACTTCCCAAAGTCAAATTAATGCAAACTAAACAGAAACAGCAGGTCTGGAGGTAAATCAGCGCTGCTCTCAGTGCTGCAGGAAATCTGCACATCACCTTCTAACGTTACAGGAGAAATACAACCTTCAAAACGCCGTTAAAGTGCTCAGCAGGGCCAGAAAGTTCAAGTAGTGAGTGCCCAGAAGTAGCACAGTATTATTATTATGATCAGGTTATGATTGTTAACCAGGCTTCAGCTGAAACTCTCACATGAAGCTTCTGTAACAATAAATGCAGAATAATTTGTAAACTGAAGTTGGTTTGGATGTAAAACATGAAAGAAACCAGAAACGATGTCGTAGAAGAGAAACAGGAAGTGACATGAAACGGAAATACTGCAGTTATTTAAACTGTGTTTGGACTTTAGTTTGGGTTTTGGATCAGTTTCAGACTGGTTCTGAACTAAGATTTAGACTGGTTTGTTCTGGTTTTACACTCTGGTCTGGACTTGGTTTTAGTCTGGTTTGGACCTGGTCTTGGATCTGGTCTTGGACCTGGTTTTGGTCTTGGTTTCGGATTTCAGTGCGGGCTTGTTTTGGACTTGGTTTGTTGTGGTTCTGCATTTGTATTACACTTGTGGTTTTAAGCTCTGTTTTGGATTTCAGTGTGGATTTGGTTTTAGACTGGTTCTGACCTGGTTTTGGAGTGATTTTACTCTGGTTTTACCTCAGTTTTAGACTGGGCTGTGGCCTAGATTTGGAGTCATTTTAGAATGGTTTAAGACTGACCTTGTTTTGGACCTTGGTTTTAGTTTGGGCCAGGATTGGAATGATTTTGGACTTGTTCTGTAAATGGATTTAAACTGGTTTGGACTCGGTTCTGGACTTGATTTGACACTAGTTTTGAACTCAGTGTTGGGCTTGTTTTAGATTGGGTTTGGACCTGGTTTTGGAGTCATTTTGGAACTATTTTGGACTGGTTCTGAGCTGAGACTCAGACTGTTTTGAATCTGGTGTCAGAGACGTTCTGGTCTTGTTTGTTTTTTACTGGTTTTACACTTTGCCTTGGACTTAGGTCCAGGCTCAGTTTTAAACTGCTTTGGACCTGGCTTTGGACTAGTTCTAGTCTAGTTTTTACTGGTTTGGAGCTCTATGTTGGGCTTCCTTAGACTGGGTTTGGCCTGGTTTTTAAAGTAATTTTGGAACAGTTATGGACTGGTTCTGAACCGAGGTTTAGACTGGTTTGGACCTGGTTTTGGACTAGTTCTATCTTATTTTTTCACTGGTTAGGAACTCTGTATACACGCCATTTGGGCCTGGTTTGGACTGGGTCTGTACATGAATTTAGACTGGTTTGGTCTTCATCTTACACTGTTCTTGAAGTCAGATTTGGACTTGTTTTAGACTGGGTTTGGACCTGGTTTTGGATTACTTCTGATCTTGGTTTTGACGTGGTTTTAGACACTGTTTTGAACTTGTTTATGACTGGGGTTTGGTCTGGTCATGGCGTAACTTTGGACTTATATTGGACTGGTTCAGTACATGGATTCAGACTGGTTTTACGCTGGTTTTGGACTGGTTTTGGACTTGTTTTATACTGGTTTTGGACTGGTTTTGGACTTGTTTTATACTGGTTTTGGACTGTTTTTTTTTGTTTTTGTTCAACTCTTGAGGCTCAGAGTGAAGTAATTAAAATTCTAGCATCTTTAAAGGATCACTACAAGACAAACTGTGGTTAAACTGTTTAATACTTTGCAGACATGACTGAAACTTTAACACTTTAACCAGCAAATTTCACATTAAGTAGCTTTAAAATAGTTAAAAACACACTTAGAGAGCAGAGTGAGCCTGACCGTGAGAGCCAGGCTGAAATAAAGCAGCGTTATCCTTTAATTACGCCACTCCTGTTCTCTTAAATACATTACCTTCAAATTAAAGACGAAAGCCGTGATCCCAGCGAGCTGGAGGAGGAGGAGGACTGAAACCAGTGACAAGCCAACAGGTTGACCAGTGCAGCCAGCACAGTGTTGGTGTTGGCAACAAACACACACATCCAGCAGCGGTGAGCTCACCTCTGTAAAGTTTGTGCGAACATATAATCACCCGCAGCCTGTTTTATAGACTCCCAGAGCTCAGCGGTCGCACACACATAAATATGCATGTACACAAATAAAAGGCACACATGTAAAACACACACTCGCTGAAACCAAACACTCGGAGCTCAAAACCACAAAACAAACCGCAGTCACACAAGTACGATTAATAAGCTGACATGTTTGTTTCAGACATGCTAACAATATTCATATTTATTTACATTTAATTGCATTGTGAGGGCGGCTGATGTTGCAGCTCGACCGTCTCAGTGAACGAATCGTTCATTTAGTTCTGGTCCGATCACGGTCTGTTGTAGAAAATGAACTTTTTAGCTGTAATGTTTGAACATGTCGTCAGATTGACCCTTTTTTGTCCAATTACAGTAAAATCACAGAAAAAAAATATGAATTTACATGTTAACTGTTAAAACAAAACAAAGCAGGATGAAGCTGTAAATAACTCAAACTAGTGTCTGTTTAATTTGAATAATTGTAATTTGTTCTTTAATCATGTTGGACCCTAAAGTGACACCATTTTTACTGAATTAAATCAACAGTCTGTTGTTTTAGGTTTTCTCTATTTTGTTCAATTATATATAATAACTCGTATAATCACAGAAAAAATGTAATAAGTTACATGTTAACTGTAAAAAAACCAGACAATCTGTAAATAAGAGCCGACTCAGAATACAGTATTTTTACAAATAGTAACTGACTGTAAAACTACATCATTTTTACTGTATTTAAGTCAACAAAAAACAAATTACTTTAAAAGTGTTTGACTGTATTTTAAAGAAACACACACACACACACACACACATAGAGGATTGAAAAATTGTGGGGTTTTTTTTATTATGTTGTTAAACGACAGGTAATAACGAGTAAAATCACTGAAAAAGGAACAATTTAAATGTTGACTATAAAACGAAACAGGAAAAAAAAAACTAAATAATGTTCACAATAAAAAAAATTGTTCTTTTGGGGGAAAAAGTTACTGTTTTACTGAATTTAAATCATTATTTTTCTGATATTTATGGTTATTTCTACAGTTTTCCAGTTTTTGAGTGCAGCAGTATTCAACCACATTTAATGTATTTATCATGGAACTCTTTTTATGGGACTTTTGCAGATTCTATCTATTTGAAACCACACTTAGTGCCTTTAAACCAGTATTCTAGTTTTAACAGTAGTGTTTTACTGCTACTTTATTATGGAGCATCNTTTTTCATTTTGAGTCCTCTGTAGCTGTTTTGATGGTCTTTGAAGCTGTTTTGAGTCTTGCTGCAGCTGTTTCAGTGTCTTCGTAGTCAGTTTGACTCTTCTTCTTGGAACTGCTTTAGTGTTCTGTTGGGAGTCGTTCTGAGTCTATCTTCAGTTGGTTTAATCGCTTCGTAGCTGTTTTAAATCTCTGAGTAGTTGTCTTGAGCCGTTGCTGCTGTTTTAAGTTTCTTTGTAGTTGTTTGAGGTGATTTTGTGTCTCTTGTTGATGTGTTGAGCGACTTTCAGACAGTAATGTTTTAAACAGGATGTCTTGCCTTTGGGTCTCGGGGACCTTTAGGGCCCCTGGGACTCTACCTGGTGGCACCATCCCTTCCCGGCCCGGTGCCCTGGTTCACCTATTATTCGCCCCTCCTGCTGGGACCAGTAACTTCTCCAGCTTTGTTCCAGACTCGACGTGTTTCCAGTTGGCAGCAGAAAAAGTTAAAGACAAACACACCAACCGCCGAAGTCCTCTGGGGAACAGAAGAATTCAGCAGTAAAGCAGCATTTACAGAAACGGCAACGCAATCAGCTGTGACGTCGACCGAACAATCCGACCGAAGATCACCTGATTCCACCGGTCCGTCCTCTGCATGCAGCCAGAACAGTGGCAGACACCGGTTCAGCTCGAGCCGCTCAGAGCAGAAAGTCATTCTACTGTTTTTTATTGTTCAATAAATACGAAGGATCGCCCGGAGCTTTACAACTTCCCAAAGTCAAATTAATGCAAACTAAACAGAAACAGCAGGTCTGGAGGTAAATCAGCGCTGCTCTCAGTGCTGCAGGAAATCTGCACATCACCTTCTAACGTTACAGGAGAAATACAACCTTCAAAACGCCGTTAAAGTGCTCAGCAGGGCCAGAAAGTTCAAGTAGTGAGTGCCCAGAAGTAGCACAGTATTATTATTATGATCAGGTTCTGATTGTTAACCAGGCTTCAGCTGAAACTCTCACACGAAGCTTCTGTAACAATAAATGCAGAATAATTTGTAAACTGAAGTTGGTTTGGATGTAAAACATGAAAGAAACCAGAAACGATGTCGTAGAGGAGAAACAGGAAGTGACATGAAACGGAAATACTGCAGGTATTTAAACTGTGTTTGGACTTTAGCTTGGGTTTTGGATCGGTTTCAGACTGGTTCTGAACTTAGATTTAGACTGGTTTGTTCTGGTTTTACACTCTGGTCTGGACTTGGTTTTAGTCTGGTTTGGACCTGGTCTTGGATCTGGTCTTGGACCTGGTTTTGGTCTTGGTTTCGGACCTTGTTTTAAGCTGGCGTGGAATTGTGTTTCGGACTTCAGTGTGGGCTTGTTTTGGACTTGGTTTGTTGTGGTTCTGCATTTGTATTACACTTGTGGTTTTAAGCTCTGTTTTGGATTTCAGTGTGGATTTGGTTTTAGACTGGATTGGACCTGGTTTTGGAGTGATTTTACTCTGGTTTTACCTCAGATTTAGACTGGGCTGTGGCCTAGATTTGGAGTCATTTTAGAATGGTTTAAGACTGAATTTGGATTTAGACTGGATTGGATCTCGTTCTGGACTACTTTGGGTCTTGGTTTTTTCACTGTTTTACACCTTGTTTTGGACTTTGGTTTTAGTTTGGGCCAGGATTGGAATGATTTTGGACTTGTTCTGTAAATGGATTTAAACTGGTTTGGACTCGGTTCTGGACTTGATTTGACACTAGTTTTGAACTCAGTGTTGGGCTTGTTTTAGATTGGGTTTGGACCTGGTTTTGGAGTCATTTTGGAACTATTTTGGACTGGTTTTGAGCTGAGACTCAGACTGTTTTGAATCTGGTGTCAGAGACGTTCTGGTCTTGTTTGTTTTTTACTGGTTTTACACTTTGCCTTGGACTTAGGTCCAGGCTCAGTTTTAAACTGCTTTGGACCTGGCTTTGGACTAGTTCTAGTCTAGTTTTTACTGGTTTGGAGCTCTGTGTTGGGCTTCCTTAGACTGGGTTTGGCCTGGTTTTTAAAGTAATTTTGGAACAGTTTTAGCCTGGTTCTCAACCGAGGTTAAGACTGGTTTGGACCTGGTTTTGGACTAGTTCTATCTCATTTTTTCACTGGTTAGGAACTCTGTTTACACACCATTTGGGCCTGGTTTGGACTGGGTCTGTACATGAATTTAGAC
>NW_007577927.1:198011-207695 GCF_000690725.1 Stegastes partitus
ATGGATGGATGATTTAAACCAGTTGCGCTGACGTCACCACAGTCAGTAAAACTGTGACAGGAGCTAGAAACACCCAGAAACTTAAAAAACTTAAAATAAAAAATGTCGTCAATACCAAAGTTATCTTCACATGAAATAAACAGTGTGTTAAAAACCATCTGCTGTATGATGCAGCAGTCGGTTCAGGGTCTCCTTTGGATCCAGCAGCAGAACCAGTGGACCCACTGACCTCCTCCCTGATGGTTCTGGCCCAAACACCAGTTCTGGTCTGACATATTAGTCAGTGTTCTGTGATGTCTGTCACATATTAAGGCTGTTTTTTGTTGGGGTTTTTTTGGAGAGGAGACACCTTCATCCAGTGGAGAACTTTGGTTTAATACATCTGAACAAACAGAAACAGAGAATGTTTTGAAGCTGCACACAAAAGATTTGGTCCAAACCAGAATAATTCCAAATAGAGCCTCGATATTTCTAAATCACAGATGATGTGAACGTTCAGATCAGAAATATTTTGTCATGCAGAGGTCTTTGGATGACTCAGAAATCCAAACAACATCTTCTGCTTTCATTCTGAGAAGCTCTTACTAAACCCAGCGGTTGTTTCTCCAGAAAGAAGGAAATCAGCTTCATATTAAATCAGTCGTCGGTTCAAAACACCTCCAGAGTGTCATTACGTCAGCTGCAGAGTTCACCAAGTGTCACGCCAGTGAAATCTAAACCTCACTGTGGCCCTATGAGTCGTACTGGAGGATCCACACAGATGTACTAAAGCACAGCATGCTAACGTTAGCATGAAGGCTAACATGGCTAGCAGATATAATGTTCACCGTCTATGACCCGTCTTCCTCTGCAGGAACTTGGAGGTCGTTTAAGGGCAGATTGAACCAAACACTAGAGTTAGCTTGTCGACTTTCAGGTGTGCTGTTGTTTGTGTTAAATAGTTTTGGTAAAAACAGAGTTGAGAACGTAAACTCAGGTTTGGTCTGATGCACCCGGGTCGATACAGATTTTTAAAAATGGAGCCTAAACGAATCGTCTCCTCTGTGGATCTGATCCGTGTTGCAAGTAAATTTGCACACAAGGATGTTGGATCTGCATTACAGGTAGAAGTGGTGTCGTAGGCCCGCTTGTCTGGTTCAGAATGGCCGTTCAGGTTTAGGTTGCTTTGAGGACTTTCCCTCAGCCTTTACATGCTGGTGAAGCGCTGAGTCCTGAGAAGCTGGCCGACACTTCCAGCCACGTTCAAGGGAAATACGTTAGCACGGTGTGGCTAAAGCAGCTCAGCTCCTTCCAGGTTCAGGTTGTGTTTCCAGACTGTAAAATCCAACACAACACGCTTCTGGCTTTAAATAGAAAAGATGGCGCCGTGGGTGACATCCGTTGCTCCAACCATGTGTCCTGCAGCAGCAGCATCAGGCTCAGTTAGTAAATTACAGCACACTTCATTGTGTCTGCGTGGGTGAGCGCAGCATTAACCTCGAGGCCCCGACGGCCATTACAGCGACCTTCATCGGCATCTGGGTTGTCGGGGTGACCGTGACAAAACACACGCTCGCTTGTTGATCAAGTGCAAGTGAAGTTTTCCATTTGTTTGGTTTACTACTCAGGTCATCAGATTTTGTTTTCCTTCTCCGTTGGAAGTGTGTTGGCCTCCGATCCCTTTTGTTGCCGAGCCCCGAACTGCAGATGCTTTCAGTTCCCAGGAGTCTGAAGCGCTGGCACGCAGCTCACGGCTAATACCGGACTGTGTGTGTGTTGGTTTTGGCCGAGTTCCCGTCGTGGCTATAATCAGGGGCGTCTTTGACATGTCACAGTTTCCCCACCTAAGCATGACCTGCCCTCAGCCAGGAAACACTGAACAAACCGACGCTGGCCGAGCAGAAAGGGAAAGAGAGCGTGTGTTTTCAGTGGAAGGTGTGTAAAAACAGTGTTTCAGTGTCATACGTGTGCAGTTCTGTGGACGCAAAGTGAGGACGCTTCAACAGATTTGTTTTGGTTGTCTTCGTACAAAGTGCAACGAGACAGTTAAACCCAAATTAAATTATTTTAAAGTTCTCTTTGGTTCACCTGCACACAGACTCCATGAGGCGGAGGTCAGGACTGGTTTTAGAAAAGGTCTCCACTGGTTTCTGGTCTTGGTTTAAACTGGTTTTTGTCTGTTTTGAGCTTGATTTTGGAGTAATTTTAGCCTTAGCTTCATATTTGGTTTGTGACTGGTTTAGATTGATTTAATATGGATTTTGGAAAGTGGTTTTGGTCTTGGTTTTGGACTGGTTTTAGTCTTAAATTGGACTCTGTTTTACACTTGGTTTTCGTCTTGTATTGAACTTGACTTGTACTGTTTTTTTTTTTTACTGGATTTAGACTTTAGGTTCTTTAGACTTTATATGTCATTTGTGACTAGTTCAGTTTAGTTTTATAGAGCTCTGGTTATAGAATTTGTTTTGATCTTGATTTAGACTTGACTTTGGTCTGGTTTGAGAGTTGGTTTTGGGCCTGATTTAGACTCATTTTTATGACTGGTTTTGGATTCTTTTTGGAAATTGTTTTGGTTCTGGTATTGGTCTTGTTTTGAACTTGGTTTGAGGCTTGTTCTAGACGTAGTTTTGATGTTGTTGTAGACGTGATTTTAGTCTGGTTTCGGACTTATTCTGCTCTTGATTCAGACTAGTTTTGGTCTAGATTTTGGACTGTTTTGGACTGGGTTTTGGACTAGTTTTGGGCTGGTTCTGGTCTTTTGGTATCTGACTGGGTTTAAGTCTTGTTTCAAAATTGGTTTTGAAATTATTTAAGATAATTTTTAAGTGATTTTGAAGTGATTTTCGAATGGTTTAGAACTGGTTTTGGATTGACAATATTGTTGGTTGTGGGTTGATTTTGATTCTGGTTTTAGTCTTGTTTTAGACTTGGTTTTGGTCATGCTTCAAGGTGGTTTTGACTTTTTTTTGGATTGATATTGTACATGGTTGTGGGTTAGTTTTGATGTTGCTTTTGGTTTTATATTTTACCTGGTGTTGGTCTTGCTTTAGACTTCGTTTCGGTAATGTTTCAAAGTGGTTTTGATTTGGTTTTGGAGTGGTTTTGTATTTGGTTGTGGGTTGGTTTTGGTTTTGGCATTGTGGGAGTCTATGAAGGTGTTTGTCAGTAAATAATCTGCCTCTTTACCTTCTCTGCAGCGATTACGCTTCAGATTGGCCCAAAGAGTGAAAACCTGACTTCTAAGGAAAGTTTTTACTGAATCTGCACAGCAGCAGTTTTCTGCAGCAGCGAGAGTAAAACTGAGTTATTGTCCAAAACATTGTCAGCTGGCAAATCTTGTGAAGGTTTTGCAGAAATTAGCACTCAGTGCTTTCTGCTGCTGGTGTTTGTAGGAGCATGAAGCTGGTCACGAGATTCATTACTGCAACATCACGCAGTCAGAAGTGATTCCTGTCAGTGCTGAAGGCCTCAACGACGTTCGGTTTTTGTAGCGGCGGCCGTCTCAAGTGACGACAAGCTGAGTCGTGTTCATGACTTTCAGCTCGGTCCAGCAGGAAGTCCAGGCTCCCTGCTCTGCTTTTACCATTTCTGTCATTCCACTGTAATCAACAGCTGGCGTTGTCCCTCATACATATAAAACATTATAACAAACCCGGGGCCAAGACAAACCGCTGAAACGAACTCTGAGGTAGAAAATGTTCGCTGGACGATAGAATCTGATGCTGCTTCTCTCCATTCCTGCACGACCGACCAGATTGAGATATGAGAGCCGCTGGCGTCGTGTTGTGAATTAAGTTGTGAATATCAAATCAAGCCAAACTTCACTTGTGTCGAAAAATGAAAGTGTACGTTGGCCGACGTTCAGGTATGTCTGACCTACAAGGTACAAATCCACGCACTTTAATATTTCACCTAACCTCAACCTAAATCCTCTTATGGGCTTAAAAACTGAGTCCTAACATCCTTTAAACATTGGAGGATTTGAAAACCTTCCAGATATGTCTTCTGGAGGGAATCAGCAGCAGTACATTTCACTTACAGGCTGTATTTTTCAAAGGTCCTTCACATCAACATTTCTACATATGTCACTGGACGCTTCACAGAATTTATCTCTCATATAGACGCAGATCCGGGTTCAGATCAAGAAATCTCAACGGACTGTTTAAGACGACCAGGCTTGGCTTTGAATGGCTCAAAGCTAAACTACGTCATCGACATTTAAGTTAGAAAACCTTCATTTTATGCTGCCTGGCAGTCTGGTTCACAGCGAAAACACATTTTCTACAAACAAAATGTAGTTGCAGCTTTCGTTTGAACTAATGAGACAGTTTTTCTTCGTAACGATCAGATTAATCTGGCGTATCATACGTGTAGAACAACTAACTCAATTGCAGCATTTTAAATACCAGAAACAGGCAGAAGTGGGTGAATTAGTTGTAGCGAAGTTATCTGTGACCAGAGTGCAGTTGTTAAGTTGAGTTTTGGCACAAAAATTATACATTTCTATTGAATCATGATGATTATATGTTATGATTATATGTTAAGATGAAAATGTTCAAATTCAGACCCAGATCTTAACTCAGGTTTTTGACAAATATGTATCTATCTGGTTCCATTCAAGAAAAGTTTAAGGTCCAAATTAGTGAAATTATCCACATTTATATCTTGAAAATAACTTTGGTCTTTTATTGGACTTAGTTTTGGTCTTGTTTGGGATCTAGTTTGGACTTGGTTTAGTTCTTGTTTCAAACTTGGTTCTGGACTTGGTTTTGCTTTTGTTTTGGTCTTGTCTTGACTTGGTTTTGGTCTTATATGGGACTTAGTTCTGGTCCCATTTGGAACTTGGCTTTGATCTTGTTTTGGGCTTGGTATTGGACTTAAATTGGACTTGGTTTCAGTCTTGTATCGCCATTGGTTCTGGACTTGGCTTTGGTCTTTTTTTAGGACTGGTTTTGAAATAGGTTTTGTCCCTAGTTTTGGTGAGGAAATAACTTCCTGTTTACCTTTTTTTGGTTCAAAGAATCAAAGCCTGCTTTCTAAACAAAATGTGTTTATCTGACTAAAGACAGTACTCGTTGGTGCATCTTCTGAAGGATTTATAGAAAGTAGAATTTCTGTTTCCTGCTGATGTTTGCAGGAGCATGAAATAAGTTGAGTTTCATGATGTAAGTCGTACTGAACTGCTGCAACATCATGCTGTCAGGAGTTTCAGGAAGGTGAGAGTGATTTTTAATGCAGGACTTTTACATGTAATGAAGTATTTCGACATGTGCTTTACCTTCAGCTGAGGTTCGGAGTACTTCTTTCTCTGCCGTTAGGAGTACATACATGCAAACAGATCACCTCAGTGTGAGTGTTTAAGCTGAAACACGCACACACAGAGGAATACAGTAGAAATACTGTAGTCTGAATGTTTTAGGGAGTTTCGACACACACTCTGCACTGCCAGGAAACACTTTAGTGAAACTTAGAACTTAACTTCATTGGCTTTTCACTCCTCTGGGTCATTCCTTCACCTCAAGGCCACATCTCTCCCTCCGCCTCATTATACAGATGGAAGCGTTTCCAAACCTGACTGTCGGCACATTACCGTCTCTACCTGTCTGCTGCTCCAAACCTTCTAGTGTTTCCTCGGCCCGATGTTTTCCTAAGTAAGTGCTCACAAAGGATAAAATATCAGAGCAGCTGCAGCCGGGGTTGGAGGGGTTGGAGCGGCGCGTTATGAAATACATGATATAAAGAGCTGATTATACCCCTGATTTGTCCAAGATGGCCGACTGCCAAACTTGTGGGGCATCTACGAGAAGCAGTTCACCTCTGAGCCTCCTGATTATATGAAACAGGTTTGAGTTTTGGGACAGAAGCAGAAGGTTTAACCACAGGCTGTATATAAAGATGGCCGACGTGACAGCTTCCCAGAAGAGAAGCCAAAACATCTGGATCCGTCGCCCCCTGCTGGGGGGCTGGTCGAGGTCACAATACTAAGCCCCGCCCACTCCAGGTGAGACAGTCGTGCCCATTTTCACCATTATTTGGCTTCACTTTTCTACTATTGTGAGTCAAATTTACTCACAAAGCACTTCTAAAAACAACAGGAGTGGAACCAAAGAGCCGCACGGTCAACATAGCAGGTCAGAAAACACAATCAAATGACTAAAAGACTGATCTGACTAGAAATTGATAAAATATTAAGAATATAAGATAGAACACAATAAGAGGTAAAGTCAAGCTGTTGGCATTTTGAGTCAATCCAATGCCAACAAAAGGTAGCATCTTATTCAAAGTTTCTCAAATCTGAGCAGTTCTCATGTTTGGATTTGGTTTTAAACATGGTCTTCAACTTGGTCTTGCATTGGATTGGTTCTGGTTTTGTTTTCAACTTTGGACTTGGTTTTGGTCTTATTTTAGGTATAGTTTTTATCATGGTCTTAATCTTACATCGGGTTGGTTTTGGTCTTGTTTGGATTTAGTTTTGATCCTGTGTTGGACTTGGTTTTGGTCTTGGATTTGAACAAGGTCTTGGTCTTGCATTGGACTGGTTTTGTTTTTGGGTTTTTTTGTACGTGGTTTAACTCTGGATTTGGTTTTGGTGTAGTTTTGGTTTCAACATGGTCTTGATCTTACATTGGACTGGTTTTGGTCTTGTTTTGGACTTGGCTTTGGAATTTGTCTTGGTCTTGTCTCACACTTTGTGGTTTTAGAACAGTTTTTGTACAATTTTTTGAATAATTTTAGACCAGTTTTGCCATCGGCTTCCACAGTCTGATCAGTTCTCACATGGACACATTAGAAGCCACTACTGCAAAAGGGCCGTTTTATTTCGAGTCTGGATCTCAGAACATCTCTTGAGCTTCCAGATTATGTATAATTGTGGCAGAAGTCATTCACATTACAGCGGCAGAACTTTCACTCAGCTTGTGTTGGATCTGCTGAGGAATGAATTGGTTCCTGGTGTGATGTTCCGGAGAAGTCAAAACATAACGGTGGTTGAATGAGTCTCAGTTTGTCCAACCTACAGATGCTGGATCCACATTTTGTATATTTTAACCAAGTATTAAGAAAAATAACAGACAGTTCTATCAGGAAACACGACCAAAGCTAAATTTGAAATTGTGGTACTTCATCTAAAACATCTTATTCTACATGTCTCATTTAGAAAAAACACCCGAAATGAAGTGTTTGCACCAGATTCTGGAAAACCCAACACATTCACCTCAGAAGCCACGAGCGACTCAGCTGTGATTAACAGTTAAAATGTCTGAGATGTTTCAGCTGAACTGCAGGCAGTGTTTCCACGGAGCAGAGAGGAGACAAGCATGGAAACACATTGGAAACGTAAGTCGTCAGAACTTTTTAATTCTTTTTCCAGCGTCGGTAACACCTGTGGGAACTTGGAAAAGTGTCGTTGATTCCAGGTTTTTTTTTTTGTTTTTTTTTTAAATAAAATGAATAATCCAAGAATTTTAACCTTTTTCTTTTTCCCCCTGACTTCCATCATTCTAACTGTGTCATAGCGACAGAAGACATCTCCGAGTTCTCTCTCCTTCTTCATGTTCTGTTTCCATGGAGCTGCAGGACTTTCTGTTGCAGTGAAAAATGATCCCGCATCGAGAGAAAATGTGAAAAACCAAGAAACTGCTTGGCGTTTAAAAGGATTAAGATTGATAAAGCTCATATTTAGCTTGTTTTGGCCTTTTATACAAACAGTGCAGCGCCTCTGGTCGGCGTCCATGTTTGTTCTGGTACGAGAACATGTTAGAATGACGGTTCTCGAGGGATTCGCGGGTTCTTCTGCCTCCAGAGTTGCTGTTACTGCTGGATTCATTCATCCCCGTTGTCCGCCGGGTTTGCTCAGCAATCATTTGGAAGCAGGTTTAAAGTGCGGCTCATCCAGTTTGTGCAGGTTTGAGCTGGTCTGATACTCGCCGTGTGTTTGGTGAAAAACACTGAATGTAAACATAACGGAGCACATTTTAAAGTCTCTGGTTCTGTCGCTGCCTCGCTCGCAGCAGGAGGCATATTATGTTTCATGAAAACACGCTCACACATGCAACATGCGCACACACACACACACTTACGGAGTTGGACGTGAACACACAGCTGGAGCAGCTGTGGCGGTTAGATCATCAGTTTGTACAGCAGGCTGGTACCCTGTCCTGCGTCAGGAGGTGTTAGCGGTAACATTAGCCAGGGGGGTGGAGGAAGGAAGAGCCAGGAAAGAGAAACAGAAAGAGAGAGTGAGGTGGAGTGTTAGCATAACCCGAAGCTTAAACGTGTCATTTGTGTTGTTGTTTTAGCCCCACCATTTAAACGCTCAGGAAATCTTAGCAGGAGAGCCGCTGGGCCGTCACACAGCCGCCGCTCTGTTTGCTTTGGTCGCATCTTTCACCATTTTTAACATGTGAGACGAGCGGCATGAGGTCACGTGACCACAGAGCAGGTATGTAATGACTACGGTGCTTTATTGTCACATATGATCTGATAATCCTGCCTGGAGGTTAGAATGAACTGCATGGACCAGCTGCACAGGTCAAGAGCTGACGTGGTCCACTGTGACACTTCCACAGCTGAACTTGTAGGAGACCTTTGTCCACGTCCAGACACGTACGTCTCAAATTACTAAGAATTTACAAAAAATAATCTTTCTTTCATGTCAAAATGAAAACTGATTTCTACAAAGTAATGTCAGTTAATTAAAAATTCTGAATGTAAAGAACAAATATTCAGCCCCTTTGAAGGGACTCACAGGTGCAGCCGGTTGGTGCTAGAAGTCCCACAGTCAGTAAATGCATCATCTGAGGTCAGTGAATGTGTCTCAGTGGTTGTAGTATAAAGACTCTTGTATCTGGGAGGTCCAGTCAGTGGTGGATCAGAACTCCTGGATAGAACCACACCATGAAGACTGAAGAACACGCCAAGAACTCTGGGAGAAGGTTGCTGAGAAGCATCAGTCAGGGAACGATACAAGAACGTTTCCAAGTTACTGAACATCTCTGGAGTCCAGTTAAATTCATCATTAAGGAATGGAAGGAGTATGGAACATGAGTAGATCTGGCTAGAGCAGGACGTCCTCAGAAAGTGAGTGACCGAGTAAGAAGGAGACTAGAGAGGGAGGCCACCAAGACTCCTGTGACTCCTCTGAAGGAGTTTCCAGCTTCAGAGACTGTTCATACAACAACTGTTGTCTGTTCTTCACCATCAAAGCTTTATGGGAGACAAAGGGAAAGACTCTGTTGGAAAAAGCTCAGATTAAATCTGGACCAGAGTTCACCAGAAGACATGTGGAGACTCTGAAGTCACCTGGAAAAAGGTTCTCTGGTCTGATGAAGTTGAGGTTGTTGCCCATCAGACTTTGGCCAACAGGGGATTTAGGTTCATTTTGGGGCAAGGCTATGCTAGTTTAGGTTAGGTTTAGGTTCAAGTTAAGGTTATATTTACATTCAGGTTGAGGTTAGGATGAAGTCTAGAGTGAGGTCAGGTTTAGTTTAACAAGATGTTTAGGGTAAGGTTGAGTTAAAAGTAAGGTAAGTTTGAAATAAGGCTGCATTAACAATAAGGTAAGATTAGGTTTAGGTTCAGGATTATTTTAGAAAGAATGACCAGGTTTTGGTTTAATTTAACCTTAGTATTAGGGCAGGTTTCAGTTAGATTAGGTTGTGATTAGGGATGGACCGATACCTCTTTTTGATTTCCGATACCGATACC